>NC_089807.1:28175331-28287831 GCF_029633855.1 Hoplias malabaricus
CCAAGCACGCACATAGACTAGAGAGCAGTAAATGGTGAAGAAACATCCTCTGAATTATATAAAAAGTGTTTTCTTTTCTTTTGAACGTGGCCTTTAATAACATACCAGCTGACAGTACTCTGCACCCCTTATCATAATACAGTTTGAACAATCACCTCTGTTCTGAATTCCAAGGTGTGAGCTAGCATAGACTCAAATTTGTGTTAACAAGCTGCTGGCTAACAGTTTGAAGCAGAGGCCGAGCCAGTGAAGGAGGGGTGAAGGAGGCAGAGGAGGGGGATGACGAGTGGAGCTCTAGGGAGGAAGAGCACAAAGACAGTGACTGTGCAGAAAAATGCATGTTACATTCCTCTCTGGCTGAAACCAAATAGCACACTCAACATGCAAACATTCAGTGTCAGTGTATACTTGTACTGCAAAGAATGAGAAGAATGCTTTGATTTGGATGTGAAGTTTACATATGTGATTTTAACATGTTAACCTAGCTCTGACCAAAGCTACTAGGTAGTATTTTTACCTTAAAAATCACTGTGATGCTCCACTGACCTGTAATAGACAGAACAGAGCCTTTGTCATTGCTACTCCATGCTCTGCATTGCAGAAACTGCACTATGTAACTTTTGGAGAAGGTTAGGAAACTACACCCGTTTTTTACAAATCATTTGTGTGTGAGTTTCCTTGGAATGATCAAACTGTCATAAAAAGATCATATAGTAATGTGGTGCCTAAAATATAAGCCACATCACATGGGAGTAAATATTTGACAAAGAGAAACAGAAATGCGTGTTTTTTCTAACTCAGAATGGTCAATGATTTATTACGGTGAAAGTACAGTGTGACGGTTAACTGTATGTTTGGCTGGTTAACATTAAAGCATTCTTTTCATTCACCAGAGGTTCAGAAGTAAAGCGGTGCTATAGCATAGAACACCACAAGAGAATACTGGACTTGCTATTAACAGGATATATACTATAAAATAAGGAATTACTGTTTTAAATATTAGCATTAAAGAGATAATAGGCTATCATTTTTGGCCCACCTAGTCCCACCTAGTTAGAGTGCTTTTATCTGTGAATTTATACAGGAACATTCTTCAGGCTTCAGTTGTATTTGGGCTGGATTGTATTGAGCATCATTCAAAAAGCAGTCTGAAATACTGAAACACTCTTTATTCAAAGTGAGTGGGCGGGGCTAAACAATAATGGGCTGCAAGGTAGATATGTGCATACATGTTGGCATTTATGTCGTTACAAAATCAATAAATGCAAAACATGTTGTTTTTTTACAGCTATGTTTCCATAGCTGAACGAACAGGAGCATGCTACAACAATTAATTTCAATAATCTGAATTAATGTTGTCATGATAGAGCCAGCATTCCAGATAAAGCTTGTGATGTGCACTCAGAAATGGTAGAAATGTTAAAAGTTAACAAAAGCAAGCATTTTCCAGTTAGCACTATGAAAGTGGCTTATTGCTAATTGGTCATCACTGGATTTCATCAATGAATGTGAATGTTTGTGGAGCTGTGGTGATATGGCCATGTGCGAGACCAAGCTGAGAAAAACACATATTTGCGAACATATATCTCAACACTGCAAATTATGCGATTTGGACAGATTAGCCTATATCAGAAATATGTTTGTAAATATATATAATGTAGATTTCAGTTTCAGAATCACAGGGCCCTCATCACTCTAATAGCCTGACCTTACTGGAGTGAATATAACAGGCCCAGGGCAATGCCAAGATGGCGGCAGAGTGGACAGAGTATAGACTTTGGTCCTGTTCAGTAGCATTTAGAGACATTAGTCATCTTAAGAAAAATATTCTTTTATTAAATCAACGACAGAAGAGTAAAGAAAGAGGTGTTGACGAGTGAAGGTCAGAAATATTCAACTATTTTTTGCCTTAATTTACAAGATGCCTTCCTTTACAAATAACCATGTATTGAATTTGAGGCACGGTATCATTATAGCTCAACAAATGAATCCACCAAAGACACTAGTCAGCGCACATGAACAGACTAATATTAAAATGTCATAACTAATGATGAAGTTCCACCAGGAATTCTAATAATAACCAAATTAAAGAGACAAATATAAGACTAAGGAAAAAAAACACCCAAGCAGCTGATCAAAATAATTTGTAGCTTAGCAACTTCACACATCAACAGAGCTTAATTTGCTTTAAGACAAAGTTAAAATTCATCCTGCAAAGATAGAAAACAAGTTAGCAGCCAGTGTGTGAGAGGCACTCAGAGGGTCATGTGCCTGCAGAGCCCTAGGCCAGCGTTCCAGCGGCCCAGTGTCAGGACACTCACATATCTCTGAACCATGACCTCCTTACAGCTATGACATTACACATTCTGGGCAGCACCAACTATTTCGGGAGCTTCCCTAGTGCAAACCTGAGAAACAAACACTTCAATGCCGTCTGTAACTGTATGTATTACTTCATAAGTTCATTGACTATGACTTTTCATAGTGAATCACAAACATATATGGAGATTATTTGTATTCATTTATTTATATTTGTAAAACAACGCTTAATGCATTTAAACAACGTTTGTTTTGCTTTTAAATGTGTCATGTATGACCTGCCATATTACCAGCAATGCAGCATGCAACGTTTTTTTTACCTGTTTGCAATTACTAAAAATATTCTCAGCCACAGACGCTCCGTCCACAAGTTGACAGAGATTCTCATACATTCAGTGCACCAACCTGGCCTCATTGTCAGGATTCTGCTAGTTGCATTCTGATTGGCTACCTGTACAACTGCGTATAAACACTTCCGTGTACCGTTTTGTACTGGCTCTTTCATCGGTCAGACGTGAATAGCCTCTATCGACACGTCATGCCCAAATAGCCGACTTGTGATTGGTCTTTTTGAATGTCAGTCAAATGTCTTTTCCTGCAGTAGTAGGCAGTTCTTGGCCAGGTTACGTTGGCAAAGGGCCCCAGACTCTCCTTACAATACTTCAACAAAATACAAAGCAAAACACAAAGAACACCCAAGCTAGAATTTTGCACATTAATGTACGATGTTAAAAGCACATTAGTTGATGTCATCACTGTTGTTGTAAGATGATAAAACATTCTTTGAGAAATGTACTCTACTGAGAATGAGTGGACTGTGAATGAGAATGAGAGGCCTATGAAATGTAAAGAGTGAGCTATCATCCAGGTCAGTAAAAGCTGCAGTATGGAAACATGTTCCCTCTGAGGATGAGCTCCTGGTTGAAGTTCCAGCTGCAAAGATCTGAAGGAATGAGTGAACGAATGAATACATTTATTGTCATTGTACAAGTACAACGAAATGTAAATGTGCGCTTTTCTACAAGCTGCATAAGGAATAAACATTTGAGGGACACTCTGACATGCTCGTCTGACCTAGTAGTATTTTATTTGATATGTCTTGGTCAAAAGAATATTTGACCTTGTATAAAGGTAACTATGTAAGCTGGCACTGGGCGCATGAGCTATGTTTATCACAGCCCTGTGTTTTACTGTGATCTGACCATCAAATAAAGTATTAGACAGCTTCCTGGAAAATAAATAAATAAATAAATAAATAAATCTCTCTAATTCTCACAAAATCTGGGGTATTTAAGATTCCATTCAGACAAACTAGGACCAAGCAATCATGCATAAATAATTTCTTGCTAATATCTGCATGCATTCAAAATCTTTCACTATTGCACAGAACTGTATTTCTAGATTTTAGAAAATTAACAAGGTGTTTATTGGTACTGATTGAATAACAATGCTCTTGATTTCCACAGGAGCCTTGGTATGTCATGAAAGAACTTTGTAACCCAGTAGAAAGGACACTCAGTCAATTGGGTGACAACAAGGAGACCCACCCACACGGCAATAAATCTTAGGTCTTAAAAGGGAGGGATCTGCCATGTTTAAAAAAACACACACACACACACACACACACACACACACACAAAAAGGATATAATTCATCCTTCTCATCTATCAATGGTCTTTATTTTGTGGCACAAAAGTACCATTCATTTACAATCTTAAGCATGAACCAGTGTGAATGGCCAGTACCTTAATGGTGAGGTCTGGAATTTAAGGATCTGTTGTACAAAATACATTTTATTCCTTTTCAAAGGTTCAGGATTAGGAACTATGAAAGGGTTTTCTGCCTGGACAAAACAAGTGTGTTACTTGACCAACCCTCTCTCTCTCTCTCTCTCTCTCTCTCTCTCTCTCTTTTCTTTAAATGAAAATACCAACGTAGATATGTACGGTCTCAAACATCCAAAACCTTACATGACAAGAAACATGAGACATTGTTCATTGATTTATTCATCCTGAGCCTAACCGGAATCAATGGACGCAAGGCAGCAAAACACCCTGGACGGGGCAACAGGAGCCATTACATTCTGTTAAACTCATTCACCCTCCACATACCCAGTCTGACATGCTGAGTTGAAGAGAGGCCTTTAGAAGCATGGGAAATTGAGCTAATCTGAAATTCTTTGTCTGACCAACAGCTGCTCCACTGTTACTGGCTTTCCTTGCTTCCTTGCTGTACTGGACATTGTAGGACTTAAGGGATTTCTTGACCTCTAAACATTCATTCCATCATTGCCATTGTCCATAGCTTCAGTCACTGCCCCATGTGGGCGGTTTAATGAGGAAAACAGGTTCACAGTTGCTAACTGGGCTAGGATGTGCCAGAAAGGGGGACAACTGGTTTAAATAGTCATGGGATGAAAAAACCGAGTACACAAGGCTGGCATTCTGGGTTCAATACAGTGTACAATCCCACACCTAGACTGTTTCAACACAGCTATGAGGTTGTGCGACTTCTGTGTGTATGCAGTCAGTCCTCTGCGATAAACTAGGCAAAAGCAAAAATATGGATCCAGCTAGTGTGAAAGGATCAGGCCAGCAGTTGCTCAAAGAGAAACACTGATTCAAATTTAACTAAAGACACAAGACGGGATGTGAATCATGTCTGTTGGAGGGCGACCCAAACTGTCAAATGACATGGCTAACATTGTCATCTCCGACTGTGTGAATCAACATAGTTCAAATTTGACATAGGAAATTATGACCAAGTAAGCAACAGGAGTCCAAGGCAAAATGTCCTCCCAGCAGAAAACAGAAACTGCTCTGAGTTTCGAGACATGTAAGAAACAAAAGAGTAGGAAGACTTCTTTCTCTAGAAGAAACAGGCCTTTTTCCACAGCACAGTTCAAATGGAGTCTTTATTAACTGACAGACCCAGTTATGAAAGATCCTTTTCAGTGCTTGCTGAAAAGACAGAATTCATAGACAAATGCAGTATGATTATGGAATAAATGAGGTAACGTACCACTTGCTAACATGAATAATAATGACTGGTATGCTAGGTTTAATACTCTGTGGCTCAGATGTAGCCAAATGTGACGGATACCACAAAGAATTACAATTAGGTCTGTAACTATACCCACATTTTGTGATCGATATATTGTCGCAGAAATAATTGCGATAAACGATATTATTGTCATTTTAAGATCATATTGTGCCACTGATTTAATGACAAAATAATAGCATAATAACGCACTTCTTTAAAGAGCAATGTATATTTGGCAAAAATCATAGTTATTAAGAATATTCAGATATTGTATTTGAAATGTTAAAATATCCTAAATTATTCAATCATGTATCAAACAAAACCATGGTTTTGTTAAAAATGATTGAGGAATAGATAATTACACTCAATTTATCATACAATGTATTGATATTTCATCAATATTTTTTTCATTGCTCATTGTTTATACGTATACATTTATTTACATAAACATGACACTGGTGCTTCATACAATATCATTCTATCAAAATTGAAGTCACATTTCAGATGTCACTACATTTAAATTGAGAATTACAAAAGAAAAAAATATTCAGTGTAACACAAAGATACATTGGACAAATCAGGCTTAATATGACGAGAGACTTGACCCAGCAATGTAAAGCAGGTCAGCTTTGATTGTATGATATCTTTATTATGTGATAGGTCGTGCCTATGTATTTTCACTCAACATTATTTCTTTTCGTGATAATGTAAATAGCAGATATGACAAGCTGCTATATGAAGTTGAAACGTTAACAAATTTGATGTAACCTCATTTTCATTATATTTTGTCTGTACAAACACACAGGACATTGGCTGATGATAGTCAAAAGCTTGTTTGTCGTTCTTATTGCCTCCAGACAGCAAAAGTCACTGTTTCAAAGCAACCCTAATCGTATGACTCCATCAGGCCCTAAGCCTAGCCACAGCTGACATTGCTTATCTGTTGCTTATGATGCTCAACAGCTGAAAGAAAATCCAACCATGTTTGTGCTTGAGTCCACAGCAGAGACACACAACCACAAGTTTTGGAAATAACCTTCTAGTCAGAACACACTGAACAATCCAGTGTGTAGGGAATACATTGCTGAGACCACATAACACTGCCAAATTTTTAACTTAAAGATTTTTGCTCTCACCACCTCAGGGGGCCACTCCATTGAAGTGGTCAAAAATGGATTATGTAATTCTGCTCAGAAGACATATGTGATGGCTTTCATCCAAGGGGACACAACTATGGCCTGCAGTCCACATCCTCAAATGATTCACAGTATTAAAATAGCAGTTCCTCTTGAGTGCATGTTTATGGAGGGTGAGTAAACGATGGCTAACTTAATGGATGTAACAAGTAACTCTGAAAGATATCGTATCTTTTATCACAGATTTACAAAAATGCCACTTTTAAGAAGAAACTTCATCCATGCTTGTGATAAAAAAGGGACCACATCCAACATTTCCTGTGTGCTTTTTTTTGCCTAAGGTGCACTTATACATTTCGTGAGTTTTATGTTCTAAAAATAGTCATAATTCATTTTTATGTAACCACATGTCAAGGCTTTTTTGTATTGTTATTAATAACAATAATAATATAAATCAATCAATCATAATGTATTTATGTAGTGCTTTTTTGCCACTGATGTTGTCACAAAGCAGCTTTAGATAATTAGTTTAAGAACAGATCATTATTATTATTATTATTGTTATTATTATTATTATTATTATTATTATTATATGAGACCTTTCACATACTCAGGGTCGATTCACAAACTGGGAGGGAAATAAAAACAGGCTGTTTTTATTACTGCACCTTTATAACCAACATCTGTAAATGAGCTCAGCTCTGATTGGTTGATTATGTTGTGCGATATTGAAAAAGCAGTCCTGGCTGAAACACTCCTTATAACTTCAACATGAAATTTGCAGGGCTTATCTCCTTTCAGGGCTGAATTGGGGATATGCAACATCATGAAAAATAGCACATTCAGTATGGTTTGTAGCCTAGTTTATGTGTGTAAATAGTATAGAGCTGGGAGTAATAAAATATTAATCTGTTTATTTATAAAATGGGATTTCAGTGTACCTTGACAGTGGAACTGAAACTGGGAATTAATTTCCTCAAGAGGTTTATTAGGTGGTAATTACAAAAACAGAAGAAGATCAAATCACTGGTAGGCTCTAAAGAGCATCAGCAGTTGCTTTAACAGTCAGGCAAAAGGCAGAGTCATCCTGTCCCATGTTAAGGGCGTTGTACTGAGGGGAGGCAGGCTATAAGCTAAGCCTGTCCCAGTCCTTGTCCATTCAGGACAGAACTAAACTGGACCATGCCACAGACTCTAAAGCATGAGACAAAGAAGACATTCGTCCCACAAAGAAAAAAGCTCGAATATTATTGCAGTTTGTTTATATACACACGAAGTGATTGACCAGGCTGAGCCGCTTAAGCCCAATACCAATGTTACCGCTGTCAGTCCGTTAACGATACACTCTGACACCGAGGGAGGGTCCTCAGCGGCGACCCCAGAGAGAACACACACCAAAACCCAGCCTTTGCAGCCTTTACCTTTATATTTCTCGAGTACATCCTCATACGCCTGGAGGTAATCCTTTTCGTCCGCGAGTCTGTACCCTGCGGCAGCGTAGAGAGCCATGTCCGGACCGCAGCGGTGACTCGGCTCTTTTGAGGCCGGTAAATGAAGCTCTGACTGCGGGCAGCAAACCAGCGCAGCGCCGCCGCTCCCGTGACCCCGCCCCTCTGTCCCCACACCGCCCACCACACCACCACTGTCCAATCAGCTCACACCTTAGCGCTGTTCGAGGGCTCTGTTTGAGGGCTGCCATTAAACATACAATTTCACAATACAGCCTTGCTATTCTTTTAATAGAAACATTTTTTTAATTTCGAAAATATATGGACAACTTTAATATAGACCTCTTCTGTAAAAAAAAAAAGTGTTTCACCAACTATTGATTATTAAACGCTACACAGAATAAAATTTGAATCTCCATTTTTGCATTTTTGTTGTTTTTTCACATTATTTGAAAATGGCAGCTGTTGTTTACATGAAATTATTGCCAACACTTACATTTCCTTCTCTTGTAAGGTTAAGGTTTTGGAGACACAAAGTTCCTGACAGAAATAATATGTTCTTCTCCAACATTCATTCATATTCTCTAACCACTTTAGAAGTTTTCACTGGCTCCAGAACCCAGAATCTTTGGGTGCAAGACAACAACACATCCCAGATGGAGGATGGGGATGTCTATCACAAGGCAGCACACAGTAAAGCACACTTATGGACACTTTTGATTAGCCAACCTGCTTACCAACATGTGTTTTTGAACTGTGGGAGGAAACCAGAGCACCCAGAGGAAACCCACACAAACACAGGGAGAACACACAGACAGTGACCCGAGGCATGGTTCAAACCCACCCAAAGAGCAATGAATGTCTGGCACAAATGTAGCACACCTACAGTTATCTTATAACCCACTTTTGGACTTGAATGACAGTGTTGACTCAGGGTGAGTCTGGCTGCTTCAACTCAGCCACAGGTTCACTTTATATGGACCATCTGCCAGATGTGTTGTGGAACAAATCTGGGCCAAATCGACATTTGGCTCATGTCTGGCCCACACAACAATTGCCAGTGCTGTAACTGTGCCAAAATGACACAGATTAGGCCCAAATGTGTGTGCTATCTGGGCAGGACCCCAGGACCCTGGAGCTGTGTGGCAGTGACACTAAATGCAGCACCACTGTGCCGCTAGGTTATTAATACTGTAATGTAATATTTCTGTCAATGTTGTAAACAACAAAAAAAGGGTTTAATTTTCTACGGCAGTGCTCTCCAACTTTAGTCCTGGAGGCCCAACTGAACTGTTTATTTTTACTACACCTGAGTCATATCTTATTATTTGCTAATTACTAAGTCTTGAGTTGAACCAGGTGTGTTACAGCAGGGAAATATTAAAAGCAGTTAATATGGATTACTGGCCTGCAGCTGGGAAACAGAGCACTACCTTCCACCAGTGAATCGACCCGGGTTTACTAAACAATATGATGTACCTAAATATCATTATAACTAGTCTAAAGTAAGGTAGAGCATATCTAAGCATAAGGTAATTTTATTTTTGTTAATAACTATATATATTTCAAATAAAATTAAGTTTTGATATGCTATTAATCCATACAACAGTAGACTTCTCTTATTATTATTTAAATGTGCACTCACTGAACACAGACACTCAGCACATTATGCTTCTACAATGTTCATAGAACAGCATAAAATAAAAATGGGATGTGCTAGAGCAGCTACACAAGGGCCTAAGGTCACCACGCTCAATAAAGGTAGAAGGTATAATGCCCCCCCCCAATCCCACCCCCACTCCACCTGGGATGTGGAACAATGGAGCTGCAGCCTCTGGAGTGATGAAGCACCGTCCAATACTAATGGGATGAGTTACAGTGCTGTGATTTAGAACTAACCACACGTATGTTCTGATGGCTGAATACCCTCAGATCCTCACAGAAATGCCCCAGCATCTAGTGTAAACCTTCCTATGGAATGCTTTATTTCAGCAAGAGGAATATATAATGAATTAATAATATTTTTAAAGAAAGACAGCATAAGCATTTATCCACTAATATATATCTAGTGCAAAATAAATTCAATTTCATGTGTCAGATATGACTGAAAAAATTAAACTGAGCTCCATTGTTCACTTATCACTTGAATTAACTGAATACAGGCCCATATCATGGTACAAAGACTGTGCCTTATAATATAGATTGCACAATCATATCAGACATTATTTCCAGTGCTAATAATCAGTAGTCTAATTAATAATACAGTCCTAATTATTTTCATATTACACAAAGCCTGCTTGGTGGGACTGGGGGCTTACAGTGTGATAACAGGCTCCAGTATACAGGCAAGCCTCTTTTCCATTTACTGCAGAACCTAAACCCAGTGTTCACATTAAGAAAGCACAACAACAGTATTCTGTTTTGCATTTCTCTATAGTGCCAGTAGCAGCAGTGACCACCCTGTGGCATGTGGCTCAGACTGCTGTTCCTGTCCAGTAAAACTGGGAGTGATCCTAAGTGCCTCATGGTCCTACTGCCCTCCTCATTTCCTGCTCAGAGGCAGTCTGAACAGAGCATCATTTCCAAAGAGACAGCCACCGAGGACACCAACAGGAGGAAAGAGCTCCTCCATCTGACAGTGGCAGAGAAATGACATTTCTTTGGCAACCAAATGACAAACTAATATGGTACTCCTTACCAATAGGCTTATGATTTTATTATTTAAAATTTCACAGCACAAATGCACAATGTCTACACATTCACACAAACAAAAATAAAAATTAAAAAATGTGTGTAAAAGCAAACAGTATCAGGTTTAAGAGACAGATGAATAAAAGGGGGGGGGCTTTTGTTTACTCCACTTTTATACATTATATTTACGTAGCATATGGGGTCGCTTCCCTGATAGGGATTAATCCTGGACTACACACCAATTTGAATTGTGAATATATAGTCCAGAACTAAGCTTAATCCCTGTCTGTGAAGCCAACCCTATATATAAAATCGTAGACACCCCTTATAATAACTAAATTCAAATACTTTAATATGCAATACTTGTAAACACAGACATTCCACTCAGATTAATCTCCACTGAGAGCATGAAATGACATCGGACATACTGAAGCTGCTGGCTATAACTATATAATGCCCCACGGCATGGGCTTTGGAGCATGAAACTCTTTTGTTGACTGATGGCGCACCATTTAATACATTTGTGATGACTTGGAGTGGCTGTTGTTGCTTTTGTGATCCACGGCTATAAGCCCACATCAGTACTTGACTTCATTAATGTTGTACTTCATGCAAACAAATCCTTTTCCTTTTTCTACATTTGGTTTACACTCTTTGCAGAAGAGCAAATCTGTTCCAGCATCAAGGAGGTACCCTCAGTACCCTTTATTTCAGAAGAGAATATGAATGAGAAGCTCTAGAATCTCTTGGCCATATAGTGTATAGCTAACTGGTTAAATGTATAATACATACATTTAGAAATGTTAAATATGGTAGAACAGTGGTTTAAAAATTTAGTTGTGTTCCCTAAAAGTACTTTAAATTCTCTTCTCCCGATGGAGAGGTCAATAATGGTAATTTTTCATTATAGAGCTTTGTAAAAAAAATTCTGTAGATTAAATTAGTCTTATAAAAGCAATGTAACTTATAAACCTACAATTTATATAGAATATGATCCAATTACGTTCCATAACTAAAATTGCCATCTGAGTGACAGCGATACGTACTACGACAATTTAATTTTATTGTGTATCTACAGGACGGAACAGATGTGTAGCACTGATAAAGAAACGGAGGTTGACAGTGATAAGCATCATCATCATCATCCCAAACATCATCAACATCATGGCCTCGTGGGTTTAAAGGGGCAAGGAACGGAGTCTACAATTGTCCATAAGAATGCACGTGATGTTTTTGTCTTTTGTTTGGGGTACATATTCTATGACGTCACAAAGCCAATTACATTCTGTTGATGTTATTATTATGTTTCATTGTATAAACAACGTTCACCATCGTCACTGATAATCGCTTTGAATCAAAGTGATACAGCAGCCTATACCACCAGCCTATAACCATTAGCCTATTATCAACAGCCTCTCATCAGCAGCAAAGACAGGAGATGATAATGTGAAAACAGCTGTTTGTCACTCGCACACACGTTTATGGACATCAGGCCTACACCCAGCGTCATTCTGAAGCAGCTTATGAAGCAGCAGTTACAGCTGCGGCGGCGGCGGCAGCTCTTACCGGCGATCCGGAGCACTGCCCTCTCCGCGGGGTCGAGCACCGACCCGCCCTGGATCTTGCGCTTGGAGCGCTCGTGCTTGGGTAGATTCCACGGCAGCGTGTCGCCGGGCGCTGGAGACGCGGAGCCGGACTTGAGGCTGGACTCGTCATCGTCCGAGAAATCCGCCGACGAAGACATGGAGCAGCGCAGGGACGCGGAGCCGGAGCTCTGCGAGGAGGGAAACAAAAGAGAAAGACTACGTTACCGCGAGTAAAGAGAGAGAGAGAGAGAAGCCAAGAGCAGCACGGTGCCAGCCTCAGACAAACAGACAGCAGCAGCACCAGACCGACATTTTGTGTCGTTTCGCTCTCACCGTCATTATTTTCATTCAGAGAAAAAGGCGCACGAGTCTCAGAGCAGCATCGGTGTGGTCTGTCTTTCGCAATGTCTCTCCCTCTCCCTCGCTCTGTCTCTCACTGACGCTCACTGAACTGAGCTAAAGCCATATGGGGCTAGGATGAAAAAAATAGCCCTCATCATATCAAAGGCGTGTGGCTCCCCCGACAGGACAGAGACAAGACTTACCGCCGCCGTGTACACCTCCGCCGCGAAAACCGGCAGCCTCGTACCGCTCGCCATTTAGTTTACCGTGCCTCTCTGCCACAGCCACGCCCTTCTGAAGACCCCCAGTCTCCACTCAGACCCACACAAACCCACACCCGCGCTCACAGCATTAGCAATCATCCGAGAGAGCGTGGGGTGGGGAGGTACGAAATGACAGTGTTACAGCGCCATCTCTTTGAGCTTCTCGGAGCTGCTCTCCTCCCATCAGCTGTTTCAGCAAAAATAATCTATATATAGAACCTTTATAAAGGAACTATATCCGTAAAATCCTTAAGGAAACATATAAAATAAACAAGCACGACTAATATCTTTATTTAGGAAAGCATCTTTTCATTTCCATATTTTTTTATATACAAATCAAATCATACCTATTTGAAATAGCCCATTTCGAATACATCATGTTTGTGACGTCACATAAATCAATATATTCTCCAGTCTAGTGTCTTAGCCCCACCCACTCACAGGTTCTGTAACTGCTTCATCATGTTCAGCTTCATCATGGTTCTGGAATCTACCTGGAATCACTGGGCACAAAGCAGGGACACACCCTGGAGGGGGAGCCAGTTCATCACAGGGCATCTCACACACACACACACACACACAAACAACTATGGAGAATTTTGCACTGTAAGGCCACATACCAGTGTGTGCCTTTGGACTGTGGGAGGAAACCGAAGCACCCAGAGGAAACCCAGGCAGACACCGGGAGAACACACAACTCCTCATAGACAATGACCCGTAGTGAGATTCAAACCTAGGACACAGGACCCTGGAGCTGTGTGACAATGACACAACCTGCACTGCCACTGGGTCACCCTCATTATTACATATTTACATGTGATACATATCGTCACTGTCCAGCTCTATGGGACTGTCCTGTTCCTGTAACAAGGAGATTCACTTTTTTCCCCATATTTAATCCTTTCTACTCACACATCGGGAGATTTACAGGCACCTAAGATTGCATTTATATATATTGCTTGAATCATTTGTTAAAACTAATTACAGTAAAGTAACCCCCCCCCCCCACCCACCCACACACACACACTCCCACTGGATGGCAGTTGAATTACAATCAATATTACACACAACACATACACACTCCTCTGCTCATACAGACAGAAATGTTCCTCATAACACCCTTATTGTTTATGAAAAGACATTTCGGGAGGCTAAAGCATGTAGCTGTTTTACCTGTCTTCACAAGTTGGAATTATACAAATATTCATCTGCAGTTTCGGGGCATTCTACAACACTGTTGCTCCTTGTGTTGCGACATGTTAAGCTTCGAACTTAACTGTGATCCAGTGACAGCTGTCTCCCATCTTTTTTTGAAACCAGTGAAAAAAGAAGATAGAGAACTGTTAAGGAGAGAATACAGCAAACTATGGTTGAAATATGAAATCTTTGGTTTATGTGCTTATTTATTGTATATAAAATGTAAGAGATTTATGGTAATTCTGTATTTAGCATCATTAAAGTCATAAATCCCTTGAATTAAAAGTTTTTGTGAAACATTAATTTGTGGAGAAATAGAAATCTTAAAACCAGACGTAAAGCCAATAAATTGCCCTATGTGTGTTTAGAAAGGTTCGAATGTAAATGGGAAAAAAAGATTGAACTGCTTCTTTAAAGCATGAAATTGCTAAGTCATTCATACCCCTCCCTGCCTCCCTCTCTCACTCCGTCTGATCCAACCTAGTAGTTAAAATAAGCAAATATTTAAATAGAGCTGCAGCAGTCTGAAATAGGTCTTCCAGGAATTTGATTCTTGGATAATTCCATTTTTCTATGTTAGGCATTTATCATCAAAACATAGTTTTAGATCATTTGCTGCAATCATACCTCATGATCTTATGGAAAAGCTTTACACTAGATGCTGGAACATCACTTCAACTCATGCCAAAAGTACTGAATCGAGCTCCATCGCTACAAAGAACAGTTCTCTTTCTCACTGTGCTTTTATAACCCTCTTAACGATGCTTTGAATTGAGCATGATAAGCTTGGATAAGGGTGGAGATGCTTCAGTGCATCTCATTTCATTTCATGCTTTGCTTTTCTTTGGAGAATATTCAGACAGTGCACGCACAATTGAAAGTTTGTGTCTACATGTTCAGAAAGAAAAAGATGTGGTACATTACATTTACTAAAAGTACAAACAGTGTAAATGTACCTTTAGGGAAAACAACAGGACTCTAAAGACACTGTTATACCTTTTAAAGTCTTGTCCAGAAGGAGAAGTGAATATTTCTAAGCTTTTATTACAGCTGTGTGTAAAATGAAAGAATAATATATAAGTCTTGGAGATTAAATGGGGTGTATGAAATCATTCATTCATTTATTGCAACGCTTGATCCAGCTCAGGGTCACGGTGAGTCCAGAGCTTCCCCGGAATCAATGGGTGCAAGGCAGGAATACACCCTGGAGGGGGCGCCAGTCCTTCACAGTCCAAAACACTCATACATTCACTCACACCTATGCACAATTTCGAGTCACAAATCCACCTACCAATGTGTGTTTTTGGACTGTGGGAGGAAACTGGAGCACCTGGAGGAAACCCACGCGGACACGGGGAGAACACACCAACTCCTCACAGACAGTCACCCGGAGCAGGACTTGAACCCACAACCGCCAGACACCTGGAGCTGTGTGACTGTGACACTACCTGCTGTGCATGTACAAAATCAACCAAACTTAAAAATATACAACTATTAAAGAAAACGGGACAATTACATTCTCTAAATACCTTTGAGGGTACCACCACAGTTGTTCTAATAGTGTACAAAGGATACACCTTGAAGTAGCTGAATTTGATGATTATATGGCAAGATCTATAAACATTTGTACATATAGTATATGAGTGAGAAGGTGAAGTCCTAAAATATAAAGCTACAAGATGGAAAAAGATATTATTAATTACAAGTGGCTGATCAGAGTGTGTAGATGTACTGTAACCAGCAGACACATTCAGATCAACAGAATTGTTCAGTGTCTCCCTGTCACATATCTGAAGTTTCTATTCCATTACAAAGCATTTCCAGAAACACTGATGATCATATATCTTTTATAATGGATAGTCTCTGTATCACTGATGGATCAAATGCTAAATCAGAGTGAGTCAGATCAATAAAGATGGAGGACTATCTAACATGATGAATGAAATTTGAGGACACGTTAATGCTCTCTCTCGGTGCGTCCCTGATTAATCCCCACAAGGCTGAAAAAAAAAACTGGAACAAAGCAAAAATCCCCAGAGTTTATTTAATACCCACAGTGTTCGTTTAACCCGTTCATGTCTAGAGTTATAATCAGTTCAGTATCATCACAAGACCTGTCTCACAATGACGTAATGTTAGAAAATGAATGAAATTCATTACAGTCTGCATTTCAGATGTCTGCTTTAATGTCATTAAAAGACATAAAGTGTAACCATATAAAGTATGTTTATAAACTTCAAAATCTTATTTCAGTGAGCTGAAAAATAATTGCCCCTTTATACCGTAACTATATAAAGTAACAATAAGTAATGTGATATGTAGGTATTTTTCACCTACGCCCCTCCCTTGAGTTGGAGAGCGTAATACAATTTTACAGCACTGTAAATTAAACAGGAAGTGGAATGGTTTCCTACCCTCCTTTTAAAGTAAACATAGTGCAGTTTCTACATGTATTAGAAAAGCAAAGCGAGTAAGTCAACAGGAGTGCTTTTATTGTGCAGTGGTGTCTGTTTAATTGCAGTGTGGCCATCTTTGTGTTTAGATGTGACTCATCACAGAAGGGTGGTCTCTCCCCTCCTTTTTCATCCTTCATTGCTCATTAGCAGCTCAACAGAGAACCATAACATTTTACATAGAGAGCCAACAATGTGAATATGAAAAAAAAAACCTATATAATGAATTGATTTATCTTGTTTAGGGTTGTGGTGGGTCGAGAGTGTACACAGAATCATTGGGCGCACTGACAAGACAGGTCCAGCATCAGGCTCACCTAGTCACTCACACACACACATTTGTGAACAATTTTGCTCAGCCAGTCAACCTACAAACATGGGTTTTAGACTGTGGGAGGTAGACTCAAAAAGAACACACTAAACATCACAAAATTTAATTAAAGACAGGGATTAAACCCAGAGGCCCTGTGTGGCAGAGGTACTATTTGCCTACTATATGAAAACAGATTTAGATTTTTAAAACTGCTTAATTTAACTAGAAGAAGAAAGAGGTTGCAATGAAATTACACCATGTTTTTGTCATTGTCACAGATAACACGGGCATCTAAAGGTCCTGCTGGAATACAAGTGAATGCAAGGTCATATTCAACACTGGGGATTTTGCTCTGAAGAAATGATACATGTGTCTGAAACTGGAGAGTTCAAGGTCAATATCTTACAGCTCGAAAAGGTTTTATAAATAGCAACACATTTGCCAAAGAGTTACAAAGACCATTATAACTAATGTAGAATTGATATCAATGATCCATTTACAGCATGGGTTATAATCAGAGTTTCTAAAAGAGGTTCATAAAAAGATATATCATAAAGATGAATCAGTGGAGCACCGGATAAAGAAGTGGCAAGAACACACCCTCGCGAGCACATGCACAATTGCTCTAGTCCGCATCCTGTTTTTCCTAATGAAAATATCTGACAAAAAAAGGCCTTGGATAGAAGCAGCTCATCTGATTACCTTCCTGCCTTTCATGATTCTGGCAGTAGGCTTCAAACATTCCTCCAGATTTAGAAGATATACTGAAAACTGTTACAGTTACCACCAACATATTCTCAGTCCTGCTCCAGAGCCTTCATTTTAAATCCCAAAATGGGGTCAGTAATTAAATGGAAAATGAAAATTCCTGAAACTCAATTGCATATATGAGTGAATCTTCAATAAATTTAATTTATCAGTGCTGTCCAGTTAAAAAAATGTATCCCCATTTTTAGTTTATTACAGCATTTGAACACAACAACTGTCCTTCACATTGTGTGAAAATTTCATGATGAAGGGATCAATAGCCATGCTCCAAAATGACTTGGATTAAAATCTTTTTACATTCACTTCTATTGAAATGTAAGGATTTTTCATTTATACTGTAAAGTTACTACTTTGGGAGATTCAAGATTTTCATTGGACACTGACAATTTTTAAATGCTCACCGTTACGCACTTAAATAAATTTGTAAATTTAATAATAAGAAAAAAGATTTATTTTGAACTAATTTATAGTTAACTTATTTAAAGTGGACATATTGTACCCCTTTTCTGCAAGTTAGCTCAGCTCTCTGGGGTCTTAATGAAACATCACTAACATGATTTAGCAAAAATACCACAAGGATCAAACAACACAGCTGCATTCGCCCTCTGTTGAAAAAACCCTGTACAGAATAACCGAGTTCAGCACCTGTGGCTTTGAATGAGAATGAGCCTCTACTCGGCTCAGTACAAGAGCCCAGGAGTGAGGAGAGAGGAGCAGAAGCTCTGGTTTTTAGTAATTTTCACTTTGTTCTCTTTCTTCCATATTATATATTATTTGTAATATTATCAGAACACATTTCTCTGGGCTTGAAGTGCTTTCCTCATTGAAATTTTGTCTTTGTGCTCTCACATATATGCAAGTCCAGGGCCGTGGTTGGATAGACTCAGAGAAGAAGGCAGGACAACTCTAAAGTCTCTGCACTCAATGTAACATGCAGCACAAAATCAGAAAAATCATTTTATCACATTTTTTTAATCAGATTTTGATTTGATTTGATCACATTTTTAGATTTTGGCAACCCACACAAGCTAACTTGCTGGTGCTCCAGATTCCAAAATGACTGTGCTAATGCACTGAAAAAGTAATTTTTTAAAACAATACCATTTAAATGTGGTTCAACCCAACAACCTTGCTTTTAAAGACAGTGAGGTGATATTAGTGGACTAATTTCTTAAAGGCTTTGTTTGGAATATTGACACGTTTGTCCTAGAAATGCTCGCGTTGTAGGATTTTTTTTTCCATAATTAACTGATCAACCTTCCTGTGCAGTTTCTAGAAGGACAGATAATTAATTAAAATTTCTGAACTAATGTTTAACCAGTATAATCTGACTAAATTAATTAGGATGGTTAATGTCATTGGATCTTCAATGTCATTTCAAACCGTGCTGCAATTAGTGTAACATGAATGGAATAAATTTGCTGAGGTTATGTGAAAAAAGGAAATGGACAAATATTCTAAAATGACCTTTTACATATAAAGCAAAAGGTAATTAAATCCAGTTAGTACTAAGTAAAAATAATAGTAATAATAACATATGGATGTTCATTCATTCATTCATTCATTCATTGTCTGTAACCGCTTATCCAATTCAGGGTCGCAGACATATGAATTGGAATATATTAATATTAATTTGCATATTCTACAAACATTTTGCAAAGAGATATATTTTTAAATGGATATCCTGTTTGAGATGTGCATAAAATCAAGCATACAGCTGAGATTGACACCATCATAGACCACCTTTCTAACAAGTCCCTCTGTCAAGTTTCTGTCCTGCTGATCCAAGACAAGTGTAATCATGAAATGGAAATGTCTGTAAGAAGCTAAGCCATTACGTAGCAGGTCACTGAAACTTAAAGAATGAGACTTGTGAGTGCTATTGGACTCAGGCGGAGTGAAAATGCATTCCCTGGAGTGATGAATCATGCTTTGCCATCTGGCAGTCTGATGGATGAATATGGGTTAGCCGGATGTGGGGAGAGCATTAGTAGCCTGTGTGAATAATGCCAACTTTAAAGTTTGGTGAAGGAGGAAAATTCGTCTGGACTTTAATTGCTGTTTCTCATACTTTTTGGCTGGTTAAGTCCCATGAAAGGACTCTTAACTTAACAACATGTATTTACTTATACTTTGATTCAGACTGAAAGTAACCACAAAGAATGACCCCATAAAGCAAGGTCAGCAGTAAAATAGTTTGGTGTGGAAGAAACAGCACACTGGACAGCACAGAGCCTTGACTACAAACCAATCAAAATGAACCATGCCTGTTTTCTCAAGCAACATCCCATGGCTAAATGGAACATAATACTCAGAACCATGTTCAGAATCCCAGGGCAACGCATTTTTAGAAGAACAAAACATTTAATAACTTGAACATGGGGGAAGGGTTGTATATTAATCCCCTTATTTATAAAGCTTTGTTGAACAAGTATTTATGGATATGATTTTCTGATGTCCACATACTTCTGGCTTCTATCTGGATATTATAATTAATTATAATCATATACAAAATAAGATGTAAAATATCCTATGACAACCCATTAGAGTATGGGCGGCACGGTGGCACAGCAGGTAGTGTCGCAGTCACACAGCTCCAGGAACCTGGAGGTTGTGGGGTTGATTCCCACTCCGGGTGACTGTCTGTGAGGAGTTTGGTGTGTTCTCCCCGTGTCCGTGTGGGTTTCCTCCGGCTGCTCCAGTTTCCTCCCACAGTCCAAAAACACACGTTGGTAGGTGGATTGGCGACTCAGAAGTGTCCATAGGCGTGTGTGCGAGTGAATGTTTGAGTGTGTGTGTTGCCCTGTGAAGGACTGGTGCCCCCTCTAGGGTGTGTTCCCACCTTGCGCCCAATGATTCCAGGTAGGCTGTGGACCCACCGTGACCCTGAACTGGATAAGCGCTTACAAATAATGAATGAATGAATCCATTAGAGCTTCACATAGGGCCCACCACACTCTCTTCCTACCTGCAGCCCCCACAATTCCTGTTGCACCACACACCTCAACACTAAGGTTGCTGTGGCTGTTTATGATTAAAAACTTGACATAAAGTTTTTTTTAACGCCATTTCATTTGAGGCTAAAAAAATGTGATCTGAAATACAGCTGAAAAAATAGATGGCTGACCACTAAATATTTGGGATAAATTCTGTCTGAATGTGACGTCTTAATAAGATAAGAAAAAAGTGCATGGGTAGGAAATTCAATAAAAACACCTACTGGTTTGCGAGTTGGTGTCACTTGGACGGAGTGATAAAACTCAGGCTGGACCCTCTTCTTCACTTTGCGTTTCCTCAGGGCAGTAGTTGAGTCAGGATCACTCTCTGGTATGTCCCTGAGAGGTATGTCCCTGAGAGGTCTCTCCTGTGAAACTCGGACTCGAGCGCTCCTTCTGGCATGACGAGGGCTGTGTCGAAAACACTGACAACAGAACACATCCAGTGTGAACGTCACAAACCTTGAGTTAAATGCTTATATATGTCAGGTCAATATGTACATCTCCACACTGCTCCCATCAGATATACAGTAAGGAAGGTCAGATTCAATCCTTTCAATTTGCTTTCCTATAAATATGGCTTTTCATTTTTCAGGTTCATTAAACTTTCAACACAGGAAAATTTGTGGTGATATTGTCAGTATTTATACTCATGCAAAAATGACTCCATTTGCTCCACCATGAGATAGACAGCATTTAAAGATTTCATCTCTAAGAGAGAGCAGAAAAACCAACTCCACTCTTGTTGCTGATCTGTTTCTCTCCACTCCTCCACTGGATTTGAAGATGTAAATGTCGAATTCATATTAAAATTATGACTTAATAAGGTGTGAGAATGGCTTGTGTGGGAATTAGATATTTAATGCACAGGAATGACTTAATAAGGCATGGAAATGGGATATTTACATATCTATTACTCATACCTTTGTAAGTAATTCCCACACATTAAATCATGCCTTAATATAGTTTGCTGGATTCCGTAGTCTTCAGCTTTTTTCCCCATAGTCACTGAAAAATAAATAAGGAATTTACTGTATTGGAACAACTTAATAAGATATGCGGATTTGATATTTTAAATATTGTGTTCTCACACCTTATTAAGTCATTGATTTTGTTTAATTACATTCTCCCTGTTCCTCTTTAAGTCGATCCCATTATTATTATATTATCCTCGCACCTTAAATATTTTGAAATAATGTCACTAATAAAGCTCTGTGTTAAATTAATAACTTTTATTTTTATGGCAGAGATGAAGATGAAAATGTTTAAGCGGTGTTTTATTTTGTCGTTTGTTTTTTTATATTCATTTATTTATTTATTTATTTATTGTACAGCATCAAATGTAAAAACCTGGCGGAGTATATCTAGCACTGTCTGCAGAAGTAAGACCAGGGACCAAGAGAGGATTGATTGGCTGCGCATGCGCAGCGCAGATTTCAAGGTGTTTCACGTATACCCTACTTTTAACGCACTTTCAGAAAGTGTTCTAACATGTAGAAAACAAACTGAAAGATGACACAAGTTTCTCCGAACAATGTTGTCTTGTGGTTACAGCTGCAGGAAAGTAAAAGGCTTACTCTAAATTGACCTTGAACAGGCAAAAAAAATGAAGAGGAGAGATTTACCTCCGAGCGAAAATGGTGAGACCGAAGACCAGCTTCTGGAAGACAGGGGAAAAGATGGAAAAAAGCCGAGATTTTGTTAGCTTTAGTGTCAGAAAACAAATGTAAAAGAGGTAATATCAGTCAAATATGGAGATTAATGTGTCTTATAGTGAGATATTGTGACAGCAAGGTTAATTTTTTGTGGATGTGGATGTAACAGCTGCTGCTAAACGTCGAGCTACAAAAGACATAGCTAACAGACACCGACATGAGCTGAACCAGCGCTCACAGATGAAAAAATAAGGACGAATACGTGGAGTCATAACAAGAACGTTTGAATGTTCCGTTCCACCTTAAATGGCGCAGACTTGGACTGCAGCGGCGTTTAAGGTTGAACGGGAAAAAATGAATGAGAAGCCGAGGGAAAGGGAGCGAACTTGAGCCTGGTGCGTGTAAGTGCTCACCGCGGCTCCGGGAGCGCCTGGCGAGCACCGATTTGAGGGGTATTTTCTCGTTGCGGAGTCTCCGGTGCCAGCAGCAGAGGAACAGGATGGTGGCGACGGTGCCAAGCAAAAGCAGCAGCAGCAGGAGTACGCACTGGAGACTGAGGGGTCTCAGCAGCACCAGGAACGCCGCAGCGATCATCGCGATGTAGGGCAGCCCCACCTGCTCTCTCCCTCACAGGCTCCGGGTCTCCTCTCTCCTCTTATCTCGGAGCTAACGGTCCATCTTCTTTAATTCAGCTGTCCTTCGCCTTCCAGATACACGCTCTATATCTGGAGCTCTATTGATTTCAATAACGTGAGACAACAATCCATGACTCAGCAGCAGCCCCTGGTTTTACAGCTCAGTCGGAGCATCTGACCGCATCTGAGCTCAGCAAAGCTGCAGAGACGAGGATATTTAAAGGCATCAGCTCTCTCTCTCTCTCTCTCTCTCGGACATCACACACACGCACTGCAGCCTCTAAGCTTCAGCTCAACACAACACATACACAGACACACTACACAGGGCCCAAGCTTCAGCTGAACAAAACACACACACACACTGCAGGCCCCTAGCTGCACCTCAACAAAACACGCATACACACACTGCAGGCTCTAAGCTTCAACAAAACACAAACACACACACACCCTGTAGGCTCCTAGTTGCAGCTTAAAAAACAACATACACACACTACAGACTCCAAACTTCAGCTCAAACACACCAAACACATACACACACACACACACAATACAGGATTTAAGCTTTAGCTCAAATACATCTCAGACGCACACACTGCAAGCTCTAAGCATCTTGACACCCCACCCACCCATATATATATATATCAAACTTCAGGTTAACACAACACAAACACACACAGGAATGGATGTGTCGCTGGCTCAGCTAGCCTTTTTGTACACTACCCATTAATTGAAAACTATGACCCGTGGATGAGAGAGCACAACACTTGAGTTGCGCTATATAAGATTATAAGAACTCATTATTTGTTGAGGTTAGCTTGACAACTGAACAACTGAAGTGGACAACTGAAAACATTTGAGGTAGTTATATCAATCTTTGGATACTCAGAACACAGTCACGGACACTTTTGAGTCGCCAATCCACCTACCAATGTGTGTTTTTGGACTGTAGGAGGAAAGCGGAGCACGCGGAGGAAACCCAGGCGGACAAAGTGGGAACACACCAAACTCCTCACAGACAGTCACCCAGAGCGGGAATCAAACCCACAACCTCCAGGTCCCTGAAGCTCTGTGACTGAGACACTACCTGCTGCGCCACCGTGCC
Source organism: Hoplias malabaricus (assembly GCF_029633855.1). Taxonomy (NCBI): domain Eukaryota; kingdom Metazoa; phylum Chordata; class Actinopteri; order Characiformes; family Erythrinidae; genus Hoplias; species Hoplias malabaricus. The sequence goes on from NC_089807.1 coordinate 28,199,278, forward strand.
GCCCCAATTCCATTTTAATGACATAAAACTGTAGGATATGTTTGGATTGGAGATAAGTCACGTATCTGCATTCTCTGATGTTATATGCAGAATGTGGGATGGCCCTGTCGTGTTGAAATAAGCCTGAGCATAATAACAGCATAATAAACAAGGCAACATATGTTGTCCCAAAATGTGTTTATATCTTTCAATGGTAATGGTGCTTTCGCAGATGTGCAAGTTATTCGTGCCATGGGCACTAATGGGCTCCCATATCATGCACGTAACAGTCTAGATTATCTTTTCCTTCTTTGGCCTGAAGAGCAGTGAAATCCTTCACACGTTATTTTGCGGTGCTCTGAAAGTGATTGAGAGACATGGGCGTTCAGATATAGTTTTTGGTCTGGCTTTTTTTTTCTCACAGAGATTTTATTTATTTATTTTTTTTCAGGTTCCTTGAATTTCCACAATAACCTCTCCAAGTGCAGACACCCTGTTTCACTGTCAGTGCACCACCTGCTTCCACCCAGGCAGAGATCAAGCATGTGTGGCTGGGAAAATACTCATTAGGTCCATATATCATTAACATCCATTAACGGCACCTCCTAAAGATGTGAGTGCTCTCTCATCTCTCACAGTTCCTGTGCGCTCTCTCATCCATGGGTCTTCTCACAGACTGCTGGTTGAACAGCTGGTCCTGTGAAGCTACCTACAGCGCTGCCAGCCCTTACCATCCTCCAGAAGACTGTGATGGGCACGGCACACTCCTGTAGGTGTCCTACAAAACCCTGGGACCTGAAATGTAGGACGTCTGTATCAGACATAGATCTGACAAGGCTAAACAATAATATAAGTCCAATTTATAATTTAATGTTACCTGTAATATTATTATTATTTTTTAATATGGATCAACATAGATTTACACATCTCTGCTTTATGTGATTGTTCTTTGGGTTCCATAGTGTATTAAGTTCTTCATCCCCATGAATGTTTACTGTGCTCCTGAAAATCACAATCTAGTCCATGGAAATCTCAACTATAATTAAAATTATGTTATAAACGCCATTTTACACGTTACAGAAAGAAAACAAAGCTATAACGGCTACATCAAAGCAATACTTGCTTTATAGTGCAATAACAGCAACGTGGATTGCTATGATTCAAATAATCAGTTGCTGCTGTCAAGCTGTATGCTACTGTTCACCATCAGAATCTCATTTAAGTCTATGAGTGTGTCCTTTTCTGATTGGTGCTGGAAAAATGTGACATGGAACTCCATGGAAACGGGTCATTCCACTGAGCCACGGACAGGGGGAGCACGACGTCTCTGTGAAGAAGCCAAAAAGTAGTGACTGTGCATTACATTTGTGCTGCATGTAGGTGTATAATACTATTATATGTTTAGTTGTATATTGTTATTGGTGCTTGATATCCACACCACACAGTATCAGCCTGGTACTGTATAGAAGCATGCATTTCACACACATCAAAACTATATTTTTAATATATATATAAATTTATCTTTAATACATCCTGTTGTGCATTTGAGGCCTGTCCAGGGTTTATTCCTGTCTTGAACCCAGTGCTTCCAGGTAGGTTCTAGACCCACCGCAACAGGTTACAGAAGACGAATGAATGAATGCAGCTTTATTATCATTGCTCCTGAATAGTTTCTTTCATTGCGCACAATATTTTATTTATTTATTGATATATAGGGCTTGTTTTCTTTGTTTTAAAACAAGTGTTTAGGCCAAATTATACAGACATCTGCTAAAAAAATTAAGAGTATTAATAGGTGGTTTAACGCCCCGACTCTCTTTTGCTGCTGTAACAGTGTCTGCTGTTCTGAGATGTATTTAGACTGGATATTTACACTTTTGTTTTTGAGGATTATGTGGCATTAGGGAATTTCACTATATGCCAAACCCAAATGTATTGTATGTCCCTCAATCAGTGCAGTAAACAGAGTTGCACCACTATACTACCCTGTGCTGGAGGATTTATACCCCACTAGCTGACATCTGGCATTGAGCTTGTCATGTGCAGCTGCTCCATAGTTCCTATTCTACTGGCAGTGATTTTCTATAGAGATTATACAGAAAGTGAACATTTGAACACCAGTGTCAGCAATGGGTGCCCCTTAACGTAATAGATATAACTGATATACACAGTCACGTCAGAATATTTTGACATTCTACTTCATTTCTACATTCACTGTGTGTTCTCTCAGCTCCACATACAGAAGTCCTGTCCATCTGTTGCTCTGCTTATTTTGTTTGCCCAATTTCAATGGTCAGAACCACCACAGAGTAAGTATAATCTGGGTGGTGGATCATTTTCAGTGCAATAGTGACACTGACAACATGGTAGTGTTTTGGTATGACTGGATCAGACACTGCGGTGCTACTGGAGTTTTAAACAACGTCCGCGCTGTTAGACTTGCCTACCTTTTTAGTTCACTAGATGTACAGTTCTAGTGTAAATATTTTAGGCTGGATAACCAGTCCAGCAGTGACACTGAGTGGTTTTGTCATTATTTTAAGTATGAAATTCATGTAGGGCGGGGTATAAATGTTGGTCTTATTTTTTCTAAATATTAATTCCCATTCACCATATCATTATCTGTTATAATTACTTAGTTACATTAAAGAGCAAGTGTTGTTTCTTTTCACTTAGCAAACATGGACATATTACACACTTCAAAAAACATTTGGCAGCGTCTTGTGTGCCTTGCGCTCCCATCACCTCTCTCCACCTCCAGCTCCAGCTCCAAGTCCCATAAACAGGAATGTTCATGGAAATGCCAAGAAGGAGAGTGTGTCAGTGTACATGAACATGCATGTGGGGAATTAGCAGCTGACAGGATGGGCTTTGGGTAGACCCAGGCACAGGACTTGCAATGTAGTTTTAGATTTAAGGTTTAAAGGAACACCAGGTGTGATTTTTTCTCTCATATGGCTCCCCCTAGTGTAATAATTGTAATTAAATAATATGTATTTAAAATATTACATAGTGTGTCTTTAATTTTTTGTCCAATAAGTGGAAGTGAGGATCATGTTTGATATAAAGGGTCAAAGTCCTGGCTGCAGTGTTCCAAAGGCAGTCTTAAAAACACAGATTCAGCTACGTCATTAACCAAAGGAAGCAATCCCGCTTCCCAATCCCCAAACAACATTGGGCCAGGGCTTTTGAGCTGAAAGTAGCTGTGGGTGATATAAGGGGTACCGGTTGCATTTTCAGAGATCCATTTGTACTGAATAAAGATGAGAGGTACAGCCACATTCTTGATGGAACAATATTGAATTTTGACCTGCATTCGGGCCGACATCCACACACTACACTACATTTTACAGTAAAAAAATAATTGTTCCTGTTTCAGCTTAATTTAGCAACTCTATGACTTTGTGTAATTTATTAAAATGCTCAGTTCTTTTGGTTTTATCCACAATTGTAAAAAAATCCTGGGTGAAGAAAGGGAAGGAGTCTTTTACTTTGACAACGTATGTGGGCGACGCTGGCTTCACTTCGAGCTGAGCGCTACAGGATGGCGGGTGTTGGTTATTGTAGTTTATCTGAATCTGAGGTGTTTATCTTGTCAGTTGATGAAAGATACTGCTACTGAACGGCGCCTCTTCGCTGTTTTTTGTTTTGTATTTTGTGACCCAGCTGAAGGTGAGAAAGGGTTTATGTTCTATTGTTTAGGAAGAGACGCTGATAAATTAGAGCTAACGTTAACTAGCCGAGTTCATTGACTGGAGTCAAGCCAGCCTCCACTTGGAAAAGCTTGGTGAACTAGCCCCCTCAGTATTTTGGTAGATCTGCGTATTCTGAACATCACGGTAAGAACGTGTAGGGGAATGTATTTCAAAAGAAAAGCCAAAAGTCACTGACAGGAAATGAATGTAATGTGTGTGATTATATATATATATATATATATATATATATATATATATATATATATATATATATATATCATTAATTAATTAAAAATAAATATTTGCTGTTCAGTGGATGTAATGAAGATGTCAGGTCAAGATCTTTAATTCACATTTCTGTCATTATTATTGTTATTCTGAATGTTGTTAAAAGAAATCCTCTAGTTTGCACACACCATTTTCCCTTTATAATGACAGTACAACACCTGATTGTCATTCTGATTTCATTTCAAAATAAAGGCCCTTTGTGTTGTCCCATCTCTTTAACTTTAATTCTTTCAAATTGAGATAATTATTAAAATGAAATTGTTAGTTTGCATGGAACTACAACAAGAGGATTTGTCTAATTTTTTTATGTGTGCAACCCACACAGCTCTACTGCTCATCCCGCAAACATGTTCCTTACAAATGTTAACTACCACTGTTCCTGGTAGATGCCCCCCATCAGCAGACAACTTAAACATAGTACAAACAGCGCTGCCCCCATACATCCCCACCCAGCTCATCATGTGTATATATAGAGAATATAGACTGTACAACAAGCCCTGCTCACAATAGACCTCAAACAGCAGAACAGATACACAGAAAATATAAACTGTACACCCTCTTACAGCAGCTTTACATTTAAGAGTGTACAGCAGTTTCACTAAGGTAAAAAGGAAAATGACCATAAAGCCATTTTAAAAGACATTACTAAAATCTAGTCTCACTAATAACCAGTGCAGTGATTGGTGTTCAGGTGTAATGTGATCCATTGTTCTCCATCATATCAGAACCTTGACAGCAGTATTATAGACTGACTTCAGTGGAATTAAAGTTACAGTACACACTGAAGCGTTCCTTTTAATGACAAATCATAATGATGTGGTATTAAGTGAGTGACATTATCAGGTGGTGTATTTTCATTTTGCAGTGAAATTGTTCTGTGAAAACTAACGGTTCCTTTTAATAATTATTTGAATTTGAAATTAAAGTTACAGAGATGGGACCACACAAAGGGCTTTTATTTTGAAATGAGACATCAGAATGACACGATATTAAGTGAGTGACAAACAGGTGTTGTACTATCAATATGATATGAAAATAGTGTGTGCAAACTGGAGGAATTCTCTTAACATTTAGAATATAAATGATAGAAAAAATAATAATTTAAATGTCCTTTATTTTGAAATGACACGTCCTGATATCTTTATTACTTCCACCAAATTGCAAATATTTATTTTTAATGTGTATGTATATATATATATATATATATTACATTAATTTCTTGTCAGTGAACTTTGGCTTTTATTTTGTTTTGAAGTCCGTTCCCCTACACGCTCTTACCGTAATGTTCAGAATACGCAGTTCTACCAAAAAAATGAGGGGGCTATTTCACCAAGCTTTTCCAAGTGGAGGCTGGCTTAACTCCAGTTCTGTATGCGGGTGTCTGTTTATCAAGTCAAAGCTTAGTTACAGCTGATTTAAGAGAGCAGTTATAACTAAAGGAGAGCCATATTTACACGCCCACGCCTTTCTCATAATGTCAAAGAGAATACAGAGTCTGCTGAGTATTGTAATCTCAGTAACATTTTATTAACAGTTGAGCTTCGCTCCTATGTTTTTTTTTGTTTGTTTTTGTTATTTCTCAGTTTGTTTCATAGTTTAATCTCAGCAAAGCTCGTTCACCTGCAATGTCCACCTCCGGAGACATAGAGGAAGCCGAAGACGACGACGTTGAATTTATATCGGTAAGTAGTAACCGCTAAGGCCCAAAGAGCAATTGCGCCGAATTTTCATAACCAAGTAATAAACGTAAACATGGCGGTTTAGAGTGGTTTGAGATGGGTACAAATGCATGTTTCTTTACACTGTAGGTGAAACTAGAAATCTAATCTACTACACAAATTCATACACACAGATTTACCCTGATTAAAATGAATTCCTTATTTCTACATTCATGGTCCACGTTGTCAGTTCCATGTATGTGCCCTGTCTATAGTTCTACAGTTAGAGACTGTATATCGTGTTTTGCCCTGAATACATCATAAACCCCCGTTCACTCTTCTTCAAAGGCCAGCACCCGTAGAGCATGTGTAATTTCTTTAGTGGGCCATTCTCCACGCTGCAGTGACACTGACATCGTGGTAATGTGTTAGTGTGTGTTGTTCTGGTATGACGGTATCAGACACAGCAGTGCTCCTGGAGTTCTTAAAAGTTTCAGTATCACTGCTGGACTGAGAATAATCCACCAACCAAAAATATCCGGCCAACAGCCGTCCTGTGTCCACTGATGAAGGGCTAGATGACTCCTAACACCAACATATGAGCATGGTAGGCACATCTAATGGAGTAGACAGTAAGTAAAACACCATGACAACAAATGTGGCTATGCAAGCAAATGCAACTATGGCCTGAACTTGAAACTTGCAACTGGGAATTTCAGTCTAAAAAAACACCTTTGAGAAACAAATCCAGTTTGCTCTGCAGTGTGAACAAAGCCTAAAGTCTTCTACGTCTTTCAGGAAGGTCCTCTCAGACCAGTTCTGGAATGTATAGACCTCCTCAGTGATGGAGATGATGAAGCAGGGATTTGTACGGTGAGAATTCAAGACCCATTTATATAACAGGTTGTCTTAAAATGTTGTAGTCCAGGCATCTTTGAATAACCTGTCCCTTTGCTAATCAGCTTTTTTCACATACTCTTTAAATATTCAATGGAATAGCTAGGTTGAAGATCAGGTCGACAAACAGAAGGCCCATGCTGCATCCACCTTGGACAGACTGGCTCGTCAGGTCGCAGTAGAGAAACAAGAACGTGCTGAAAAGTGCAAAGCCTTTAAGGTTTGTTCTTTCTCACTTGATCTGTGATAAGATTCTACACTTGGGTTTAATCAGTGAGTGTGTTGAGCTTGTGTTTGCTCTGTAGGAGAAGATGATCTCGTTGCAAGCTCATGGCCGTCAGGAGTTGGCAGTCAGTCGCTGCAGCAGTGGGGAGAGTAACGATGCCAAACGCTGTGTGGACATCTGGCTGAAAATGCCAGGTTGAGTTTATTTCACATGGTTAAATCTTTCAGTAGAAAGTTTGTTGAAAATGGGTAACTGTGACCCCAGCACTGTCTCAATACCTGGTGACCTGTTCTCTATTGCCTACATAGCAAGGTGTATAGATCTCAATTTACAAAACACCCTGGGTCTGATTAGACGCAGCCTAAATCAGGTATCATTTCTGTGTATGTTACTCAAGTGGTATAAAGTAAGATTCCTGTTATAATAATGATATCTGGTTAATTAGCTAGTTGAAACATTGGCCTGAGCCTGCTCAGTGAGCTATGATGCTAATCTACAAATAAACTTGCTCCACCAAATATAATGAAATGACCAAACATAGCTGAAGTAAGTTTGTTTGGTACCGACTCGTTAAGTATTGAGACAGAGTGAGATTATGAGCATAATTATGTTAAGCGTCATTTCTCATTGTCTGCCATAGTTTAATTTTTGTAGATTGTTAAACTTTTATAATTCCTCAGGTTTAAAGCCTGGAGTCATCAACACTGGTACGAGCTGGAGACGTAGATCTGCTCCTGTTTCCTCGTTCAGATCCTCCCCACAAACCTGCCCTGTGATTAACTGTGGCAGAGTTTATGACAATGTCCTTCTCCTTGAGGGTCACCTTAAAAGGTCTGTGTTTTGCAAGTGTATGGTAAGTTTTTTGACACCCTTTAGGTTTTTGGGTTAAGGCTAATACAGCTCAACCTGTGACCTGAGGTGTGGCATGTTACAAGGGTTTCAAATTGTGCATGAATTTAAGTTGTAAAAGTTCAGTAGACAATCTGTAAACTATTTTTTTAAAATTGAGAGTCACTTCAGAAGCATAGGTTATGTATTTCTGAAATTAATCACTTGATTGACTAGTAATCATGTCTGATCATTTGCTTTTCTAAAGAACATTTAATCTCTGTATAAAGGCATTTTAAAAAGTGGTAGATAGTAAAGTTTTTTAAAAAATAGAGACTATAATTAATTAAATCTAAACTCTCCTTAGTAGTTGTGGTTCATGTTCTGGATGTAGCGATTAAATATGGAATGACAATTGCTGTACAATAATAAAGCATATATCTTAGTATCTAATTCTTTTTCTGTTTGTATTGCATATATAGGTTTGACCATTCTCCGTGTGACCCCACCATCACCCTTAAGAGCCACTCCACACCTGTCTGTGCTTGTGTGGCCTGTGGTCGACACTTTGACACCAAAGAGTTATGGAGCGCACACATGGACTCAAAGGTCTTTGTTTTACATTTGTCTGCCCATTAAATTTTAAGCTGTGATTCCTAAACTTTTAAGATGATATTTGTTTATCAGACATGAGACACAAATACCAGTGGATATAAGCCATTTAATATTAAATTGGCTAGTTATTGGTTAAGTCTGTTTTAAAAGGCATGTCATGTTCACTGTTCTGACAAGAACCACCTTATTTTGGCTAATGCTCGTGCTTTTCCCATTTATGTAAATCACTATTTCTGCAGTTTATATTTACGCACGGTTGTACAGGAAATTGATGATGGGTTGAAAGCTAATACATATGGTTGTTTTTGCAGTTGTCTTCTACAAATACCAATGGTCATGTCAGCTCTCAGACTTGCCAACTGATTGTGTGCTTTGCTTGCCCTGCGTGCTACCTCCTCTTCAATATAAGAGATGAGTGTCTCCAGCATATGGCAGCCAAAAACCACTTCACTCACTCGATCTCTCTAAGCGGTTAGTGATGCTTCTCTATTATTCTCTAAAAGAAGTAACTCTAAAAGATACTTAGCAGATGATAAAAGTGCACTCCATTGAAATGCATGTTGAGAGTAGGGCTGGAAGATTAGGAGAACAAAGGTTGTTGTTTTTTTTAAAATAATAACCCCCATGTCCTCTTATTTTCAGTTATTGTGACTTCAGTTTTATTAATATACTACCTGTCCTTTTAACAAAGTGAAAAAACAAAGTGAAATTTCTGTTTTGATGAATCAATAATACTTAGAAGCAATACAGTAATCTTTTAAAATTTGACTTAAGTACCATATTTGTAATGTTAAGTATGGTATAATACAAGAATTGTTGTATATAATTATTGTACATTGGAATTTTGAATCATTCTCTTTTAATGTACTGTTTCAGAATAGAAGCTGTTAAGTGCTATTCATATGTAACTGATTTCACAGCCTGTGTGTTCACTCATTTTCAATTTTATTCCTAACAGATGTGAAATCTTCACCAGTGCCAATTCCAATTCCACGATATGCAAAGGCCCGACTAATTGCGTTATGCAAAGATATTGCATTCCGTGTCAAATGCACAGCTTGCTCAAAGGTGCTTGGCTCACACATGGAAGCAAAGGCACACTTCAAGTAAGGTTTTTTTTTTTCCAAATAAATGAAATACATATATTCAATTCTAAACACATGTCATTCAGATCATGCCGAGTTAAACCTTTACTGGTTCCTGTTACAGTGTGCAATGCAGACACGGCTGTGCTATTGCTGAAGCTGATCAAAATGTGGCTGAAATCATGAAGCAAATGGCAGTTTTGGGCCAGTGCTCCTCCTGCAACAAAGTCTTCCTCCGTCAGAAGCAGATAGATGAGCACAGGGAGCAGACGCAGCACAAGGTGGAGACTATCAGCAATGTGGAGCAAGCACTTCTGTGCTACTGCAACTACTGTGAAATCCGACACAGCATCAAGAATGCTGCTGGTCACTCTTCTAAACATGCTAGTGCAACCCGAGCCTCGTCATGTAAAGATAGAAGAGAGAAAAGTGACATTCTTGGCTCTCCTGCCAAGCGTCAGAGACTCTCCACCTCAAGTTCTCAATCAGAGTGTGACAGGAATTTAAAGCTTGCCTGGTTCTGCGAGTGTGGCCTGCGTTTTTTGGAGGAGGATCAGGCCAACAGGCATCTTCTAGCAGCCAACCAAATATTTCACAAGTGTGCGGTCTGTGGCAAGCTGATGGGTGAATCCTCCATCGCTCGTTTGCACATGAGCAGATTTCACGGCGGTGCTCATCTCTCCAACTTCCTGTATTACTGTAGGCTGTGCAAAGTAGAAATGCCAAGGATTGAAGATATCCTGTCTCATGTAGGTGTTTCCCACCGTGGTCATACTTATTATGAGGAAAGAGAGGATGCAACAGGCAAGATCTTGCCTGATCCTTTATCAAAACCATCTACTAGTACTGCAGAAACCAAGCCAGCAGTTGTCTCTCACATACCTCCTCGTAAACGTGAGGAACGCTGGCTGTGTAGAATGTGTGAGGACCTCTTTGACTCTGAAGCAGCAGTCCACAAGCACTGTGGTGACGTGAGCACCCACAGTTTCCAGCGGTTTGCCTGCGGCCACTGCCCACAGAAGTTCTTCAAAAACTCCACTCTCCGCCGCCATTGTGCCAATGAGCACGATGGCCAGCTACTCATCCGCTTCTTCTGTGGACTCTGTGACAGCATACTCTACGAATCCGAGCGGGAGTTCGAGGAGCACTATGAGAGTCTGCACAGCAAAGATTACTACTGTTTGGACAAGATGGAAAATGGACCTAGTCCAGTTACAGAGAATCCTACGGAAATGCCCACAACAAGCAAGAGCCTTCACCAGCTCTGTCCGTGCATGGGCTCCCAAAAAGCCAAAGGTGAGGAGAAGTCCACCTTCACAAGGTGCATGAAGCAGCTAGCAGGAGAAGGCAAATGTGACTATGTCTGTCACCGATGCACAGCAAAGGTGAGCTCTTATGCCGAAATGAAAACACACGTGTACTTGAAGCATGAAGCCCTAGGCAAAGACAAAAGCTTCGATGTTGTCTGCACATCATGTTCCGAGAGCCACAAAGATGTACCCAGTTTCCACTCACACTACCATGAGCGTCACTGTTTACTGGAACCCTGTGTGACCTCTAGATCCAATGGCACAGACAGCGAGGACGTCCCTGTCACCAAAATTCTGAATGCAGAGGAAATCTCTGCCGACAGGAATGGTGAGGCTTGTCTGTTTCATGATTGTTTCCAAAGTTAGAGTTGTTTTTATAAAGTGTTATTAATAAATATGTTTTGATATGAATAAAATAAATATGAATTCTGATGTGTATGAAAACTATCAGTCGAACACCAATCATTCAGATGATGTTATTTGTTTGCTTCTTATCCTAGCTGAGGAGTTTCAGGAAGTAAAGGGTGTCATTTCCTCGAGTTTTGACATTACCAAGGAAGGCCCTGAGGATTCTAAAGGTAATGGTGAATCTGACATGAATTTACAATTTGTTTATTATTCTTTTAATCTCATTAAATCTTACCCCCCACACCACCACCACTTGCACTTTTTTCCCCCCATCTATCCCCTGTGTATGTGAAAGGCGTTATATAAGTGCAACTTTATTATTATTAATTATTTAAGCATTGGATTTGACAGTGGTAGTGATGGGAACCATAATGTCTACTCCACAAAAATATGTATTTTTACAATTTGAATATAATGACAGAAGTATCATTAAAGTAACACTAGGTAGTATTATTACACAGACATGTGATAGGGAGAATAGAGCCTCTTATCTGGACTCATTACTGCAGAGACTGCACTATGTAACTTGGAGGAGGGCAAGAAGCCACCCACTCTCTCTTCCCACTTCACCTTAATTTCAGACCACTGCTGTAAATGTAAATTACACTCTGAAACTATAGGGGGAGCCAAGGAGCAAACATGCGTAATCTTATCTTGTGTTCCTTTAAAGAATGTCTCCACACATCCTGTGAAGTAGCTGAGGCATTAAACACTCCACACATCTGGTTTCTAACAGAATTTCTTTAAATCGACATTTCACATCAAGCCACTGACTGGCTGTTTCATTACGCAGAATATTTTTTTAAATCTCTTACATTTCAAATAATATTTTTTTTTATTCCATAAGTCAAACAAAAGATTTTTCTCTCTTAAGATGACTTTGATGAGGAGATGAAACTGGCTTTGGCTTTAAGTGCAGAAGAGGCGCAAAATCCAACAGAATTTGATCGGGGTGGGTAAGGCTTTGCCTATATATTTTAGCTAATGTCTAGTTGGAACATCTTTCATAATTGATAATGACAAAGTTTTCATTCCTTAATATTTTTGGTTTGCTAGCTTTGCATGCATGAAAGCTGGTGCCAGTATAGGTATGTTGAATCAGTGAGGTAAACTCATAATGTGGGGGAAAACAAACATGGCATGGGTGATAAACACTTGGTGCCTTTCCACTACATGGGATCTGCTTGTCTCTGCTTTTTGCTTTTCCACTAAACAAATCTGGTACCTGGTCCCTGAAAGCGGGTCCTTTTTTTCCTTTTTTTTTGCTTCAGCTCTTGCCTGTTGAGAAAGGACTAAACATGACGTGTAAACCTTGCAGAGCACTGATGGGCCAGAGAGGCTTGTCAATCATGGCAAAATGCAGACATCCACCATAAACTAACCGCTTGTAAATCTCCAAGTTACATCCAAGTGATCGTTGTTTTATCTGACTCACAACAGCAGCTTGTAAAAGCGTTCTGTGGTGTTTTGGAGAGGTTCAACAAAACTAGAAACGAAACTCAGTCCCAAACAACAACACGTGAATACTCAATGAGTAAACGGTATCACTGCCTTTGTGTTTTTCCACACTGCCTATATTTTGGGGCAGAGGAGTGTCTTTATAGTGGAAAACCAACCAGGGACCAGGCCAATAGAGACGAGTAGCATGCTGTGAAAATTGTGAGACACAGGTTTGCAGGCTTTCTGTTTAATTAAACAGGTGTGGGCACAAATGTATCACATGGAGGGTAATGTTCTGTCATTTTCTTCACTCGCCTGCTTTCTGTCATATATACTGTGTGTAGGTACTTTCACTTAAAGTCCTTCATTTAAAGGTGTGTATGTGTATACTGTCATGGAAAGTATAACAAAATCTGACTTCAGTAATGAGGACTGGAAGTAAAAGTAAATGCACCTGTAGTGGTTTGAACATCTGAATGTTTAATGCAGAACCCAGGCAGGCTGTAACTGGGTGTTTCTGAACTAAAGTTATTTTCCAGGTTTTTTTTCCAGTGGCCTGTATTGAATTCTCAGCTATTTACTAAGCCATGCAAGAGCCAAGCTGGGTGTTTTGGAGCATGGAAAACTTAAGATATGCGTATTACAGTATTGGAACAGAAAAACAGACTGCTCCAGTGCCACTATATGTTTAAGCTATCATAATCCATAAACCGGGAATGTGATGCAGACCCTGTAGTCTCGCATTGCCCAGCTCTCTGCAGAGTTGGGTGCCTTTCACTACTTAACGTGGCCAAGATCTGCCTACTATGGCAGGAAAAGACATTTGATTGACATACAAACGGACCAATCACAATTTTGCTATTTGACATGATGTGTAGGAGGCAGTCTTTATGATTCTTGTTGGACCAGTAAGAGACTGTACAAAAAGATACCCGGACATGCGTATACACTGATGTTCAGAAAGCCAATCACAATGCAACTGGCAGAATCCTGACAGTGAGGCCAGGTTACTGCTCTGAACGTATCAGACTCTCCGCCAACCTGTTGGCAGAGCATCTGTGGGTGAGACAACAGACTCAGTAATTGAAGGAGTTTTCACTGTGAGCAGATCATTTGAAGAGTGCATGCATGAGCAACGCTATCGTGGCAAACTTCACAATAAAAGCTGCCCTTGCTAGTACTTCAAGATCTAAAGTGTAGTTGGGCAAAGCAGTTTTGATGTCTGAAGCTGAAAAGTAAGGAAATGGTATGTGATGTTTAACACCTAAAAAGGTGATATTCAGAAACTAAACGTGTTGTTTTTGAATGGAATAAAATAAAATGCTGCTTCCAGATTTACATGCCAAGGACTTCAGTATCCTGACTAGCTCAGTGCTGTCATTTTATTTATCATGCTAATTAGCAATGTCTTTGTATGTTAACAGATTAGATATTACTAATTTAAACTCATACACATTGTTACAGATATGGAAGAAGCTCTGAAAAGAAGCCTGCAGGACTTTTGACAACGCAGAGCTGCAACAACTCAAAAACAATGTTATTTTTCATGTTATTTCTATATTTTTCTTTCTCTTCTGTAAAGGTGTTCTAAATTTAAATAAAGATGACTAAACAGTGAGATGCATTTAATTCCTGTATAAATTATTGGGTGCTATGCTGGAAAATACAGATGTCACGGTATTTTTGAGACATTATTATTTATTTTATTATTAATTATAATTTATTTTTTTATTTATTTATGTTAAAAAAGCAGATGGTGTAAGAGTGTTTCATCCTGCCCTGCTGAGCTTTAATTCTCAGCCCAGGAAGGTAGCCAAATTTTAACCCCTACAAAGTCATCTGTTTGTTATTGTGGGAATAACTTCTATATGTAATTATAATTGCCAGAACGCCTGCCGGCGACCTAGAAATGGAATGTGCGCTGACTGACACCTAATGTTGAAACACGCATGCGGAACTGTTAATCCAACTGTATTTCACAGAGAGAACTTAAGGTGGTGCCACTACACCGTCTGTTGTTCAGCCATATTTCACATTCCAGTTCGTGAACTAAATTTTGAACCATTCGGCGGTGACCAGAGGTCCTCTTTTCCCTGGACAAGTCCTTTTTTTGGGACCAAAAAAAAATGTGTTTAAGGGGTCTGACAGTTGAGAGCTGAATTGGGACACACTCGTGCCGCTTCAGTGCTGTAGGTCCACCAGTTCAGTGTTTTACTGGAGCCTCAGACAGAAATGTGTTGAACGTTGTTGAGGTAAAATTTATCATAGTCTCTTCTTTATGGTTGGAGAATATTTCTGTGACCCAGCCTTTTGTTTTCTACTATGTATTTAACAAACAAAGTTGTCTTATAATGACGCGAATACACTGACACATCTCATCGTTAAATAACATCTGCACATCTTTTTGTTTAACTTTACACAAAAACAGACAAACTCTCTGGATTATTGAAGCCAGACCAGATCGAGGTCAGACCTTTATAGAAATGTAGCTAAGTCAGTAATAAATAATTAGTTCCCAGTGATGCCCTGTTCCTTTATCAAGTATAGATTACTTGGTTTATTAAATGTTCAAAAATGTAAATGTTAGTAACTTGTTAAAATGACATCTCTAAAATCATTGTGATATTCCATTGACCTGTAATAGGGAGAATATAATCTTTTACCTACTGCAGAAACTGTACTTTGTAACTTTTGGAAGGTGTAGGAAAGTACTCTTCCCAGTATCCCCCTCCACTTTGACTTCAGTACAGTGCTGTATAAGAGAATTACACTCAAAAACCTGGAGCAAAAACACCAGATCTTTCCTAGAGATCCTTTATTACAACTCTACATCATTGCCTTTAGTAAGTGCATATCTATGTAAATACAGTTAATCTATACTTGCACATTGTTAGGATTGGTTTCCTAGGTTTGTGATGTAAGAAACCCTGACTGTCTAAACCTGATTATTTAAGACAGCAGGTAGAAAGCACAAATGCTCAGCCATGGCACTTTTTTTTTATTTATGTTAAAGAAGCAATCTGTAGAATATATAATGTACTTAGTCATAAAATGTCCAGGGTGTGTAATTATAGATTAAGGGAATCATCAACGCTAAAACACTGCTGCCTCTAAGCATTGCTGAAGCAGTATAAAAAAGTGTCCAGTCCAGACCGGAGCTCATAGATCTCGCCCTCTGTCCAATCATTTTACAGTCCAATGTGTGGCCAGGTCTACAAACAGTGTCTTGCAGCCATGAAATGACCAAGTGAACAGAGTTAATGTTATGTAATATTTTACCACCCTTCTTGCCCTTCTTAAAATCTCTGTGACCAGAGAGGCAGTAAAATGTGAGGAAATATTGGCCTTGTGTTTGAGAAGTGGAGGCAGTTTACAAGCAGCAACACTACAGAACAGAGCCAGAGGTGGCTAATTTTCTCCTGAACAGGTAACAACAAATCATTTCTGAAAAAAAATATAGAAGTGCAGACGCCTGTGAATAGATTAAAGGGATTAAACACCATAGGTTGTGAGGCATAGTGACGTTTGAACTGTGTTTTGTGTGTTTTATCTGAAGAAGGTGAATTAACAACATGATTGAAAAGTTTAAAGAAACTGATGCAGGTTCATGTGTGTTTCTCTGTGGTATGTGTGTGGTAATTGTATTTGAAAAGCCTTGCATATTCACCTATTTAAGGTGGAACAGAGAAATCAAGCTTGGTAGTACACAGCAAATATAAGCTTTTTACTAGTAGGTAGATGCATTACTGACATGATGTATGACATGATGGTGGTGTGTTTTAAATGGATAAAATGGGAAGTGTAATAAGTGTTTCAACACGAGTTTTGTTTATATAACCTAGCGCTAGCTTTAGCTTCGCATAGCTGTTTAAGGTGGAAATATGTATTCAATAAAAATGGATGAAGTTGGACAAAGTGGAATAACGATTGCTTCAAAAAGTTATAAAAGCCATAGCTGTAGCTTCAGCTTTTAAGGTGGAACAGAGAATTCAAGAACCTGGCGAATAACGCCAATAAGACTCGTAAACGGACATGTAAGGTGGAACAAAATGTTTGACTACGAAAATTGTGGATAACATCTGCCTCCTACATGACATTTATGGTGGAAGGGAAAATCTATAAGTAACACTAGCCTTGTCTAGTCAAAATATTTCAGGTGGATTTGGAGAGTAAAGGCTTGTAAATTGAAGGGAAATAGCATCTGCATGTTCACTTTTTTGATAGATGTTTAAGTGACATTATGAACACTTTTCTGTGTAAATTTGTTGATTATGGCACATTCTTAAATATTATAGCCCGAGTTTTTAAACCCGTCTCTTGCTTTTTCATTCAGTTTCCCTCAAATTATCAACCTGCTCGAGCTTCGCGTCTGGGGAGGAGTCCGTCAGATCTCTCCTCCGTTTTGAAACTGATTCTGATTCTGGTTCTGATTTTACACGCTTGGTGTCAATATTACAGACTGCTCCTTTAAGCTACGTTTAAACAGCACCACACTGACATGGGAACAAGGTTAAACACTTGAGTTTTCACTGGAGGGGGTCTTACTGAAAGAAATGTCTACTACTGTGTGTGTTTGTTGAAATGTGTACATTAAAGGAAATGTTTAATCTTCAGTGACAGGACCAAGACAATAAGGCTGTAATGTTTATTTTTAAAGGGAGTTTTTTAGTATTATTTTTAAGGTGAGTTAGTTCTGTAGACTAACATCTGTTTTGTTCCTTTGGGGTGAATCCTGCTTAAAATCCCCCCCCCAACACTTTCCGTTATTGCCCTGAGGGCAGCCGTATTTGCCCCGGGGAGGTTCCATTCCATGTTTGGAGATGTTTCCTCAGGGGCGCTGTCCGTCAGAGAAACCGCTAGAAAGAGCTGGAGAAGACTGAGAGAGTTTAAACCGCCCCAACTCCAGAATTTGAACACATAAAGTCGAGCCGTCGCCATGGCCCAGGCGAAAATCAGCGCGAAGATGAACGAGAGTAAAGCGGGCCGGTTCAGCAGAACCATGTCCATGGCGGACCGCTCCACCCGCCTCCTGGAGAGCCTGGACGATATGGAAATGAGGTGGGTTCTTTCTCGGAAAAACATATCATTTGTAATTATATGGGGGCTACTGTATATTTAGCCCACATTTATCACTCAAATGAATTCTGTACTGAGTGAGAGCTGTTGTGTTATCACTACAGTGTTAGTGTGGAAAAGAGCAGCTCTGTGTTGTTGACTCGGGACTTAGCAGAACAACAGCTGCTGAAATGTAGCTCCTCGAAGTGAGGGCTAAAAATACAAGTCGCAGCGCAAGGTGCCCCGGCTCTGTTGTAAATGAATAACAGTCGGAAATTTGAAGTTTTTAGACTCCGTTTCTGTCTACATTAGATAGAAAATGTTGTTTCTTGTAAGTTTTCTGACCAGTAAACGGCTGACTAAACCAAGAGCTGAGTGCTTGGTAGTGTGCATTAAAACATTAAAACATTTTAAGATAAATTCCACCGTTTTTGTTTTGTTTTTTTCTTTTTGGTTTACAATGAAATGCTGCCTTCTACAGGAAAACATACATCCAAAGTCATATTTTTTCACGTGTAGTGACAGAAACCATGTCTGAAGAGTTGAGTCTTTAAAAGCCACCTCACAGAAAGTTACAACATGAAATGCTTAAAGGACTAGTAGTAGAAAAGATTAGATATTTTTGCCCCTGGGCTACCCCTAGAGTTGCTGAATGTAATTAAATTTTACAGCACTGTCTTTCAATGAAAGGGGAGGTGGTTTCCTGCTGTCCTCAAATGTTACATAGTGCAGTTTCTGCTGTCCTGAGCCTGGAGTAGCAACAACACAAGTTTTGCTCCCCCTATTACAGGTCAGTGAAGCAAGTTTGTGAATTAATTTTGGCTTAAAGCATAGCATCACTTTAAAATATACCACAAAACGTAGTGCAGCCCACATGAGTACAACATGGCTCTGGGTGGATTAGTAAAAATGGGGAATTGTTGTGGCTGCCTATCAGATAAATGTGCGTAGCATAGGAAGCATATATGAGGGAGGGTGTGTGTCGCCTTGTGAAGGACTTGCGCCCCCTCCAGGGTGTGTTCCTGCCTTGCGCCCAGTGATTCTGGGTAGGCTCTGGACCCACCAAGACCCTGAACTGGAAAAGCGGTTACAGACTGAATGAATGAACATATATGAGGGCCCACTAGAGCAGATATTGTGTTTTCAGGGCTGCCCATATTCGCCTCATGTTTAACCCATTCTGGTCACAAAACTACCCATTGAGGGCATTAGTTTTAACCAGTGGACAACGCATCCTGGGTTATCTACATGAGTCTGTTAGGCCTGTCACAATAGCTATTTTTTGTGGCTCTAAATATTGCTTCAGATATAGCTGCAAAATACAATATTATTGTCATTTTATGACCATTTTATGCCACTGATATTATGATAATATGATAGCATAGTAATACAGTTACATATTTTTCTAAAGCAAAGATCAGTTATTAAGGATATTCAGACATTACAAATACTTATATAAATATTTCATAATAACCTAAGTAAATAAAACATACATAAAATAAAACCACTATGTTCAAACAAACCTGCATAACTGCTCAAGAAGAGAGGCCCAGAGACCAGAACAGATCAAGCAACTGGCTAAAATATTTATTGACATAAATTATGTAAACAAATGCACAGGTAAATGTACAGTATTACAGTCAGCCAAAAATATTGTGGAAATGTCCATATTTTGTGCAGTAAGTGGATAATGTAATTATTTTGACAGGCCTAGGGTGTGTTGGCTGGGACCTGCAGTGTGCAGAGGTTCAAGCAGGTTGTTATGTGGCCAAATAGTCAGCAAAGCAAGTGTAGGCTTTTTGCTAATCTTTTACCATGGTCAACATTGCACATATATATATATATTAGCTTAGCTTGAATGGTAATGGAGGTAGTAAAGGTCATTTTGAAGGGTTGATAAAATGGTTACTGATTCGTAACTGACATTGTCATCAACTTTGCAAAGAAGTGATACATTTCTTCACAATGAACCACCAAGTGGATTTCTTAAAGATAGTTATGCAAAAATGTTGAAAATTCGGTGAAATTTCTTCTCTAAGAAAAAGATATTTTGCCATGTTTTAGACAATGCCTGTAACCCACTTGTGATCATTATCTGATCCAGTAACCGTTTTTGTTGAAATAGCTTTGGTGGACCTTGTTTCCAAATAAAACATGTGAGGCCATCGGATGTTAATGTCTTATGTCATTCAGAATGATCTGTGGTGAGTCAGAGATTCACAAAACTAAAATCATGGATCTTATTACAGGGTGGAGGCCTTCAGGGAGGCAGCCACAGCAATGGAGCAAGAAAGAGAAAGCTTGTTAGAAATGATCCAGTCCATTCAGAACAGCCAGGAAATGCGATCCATATGTGACGGTAAGGCCCTGAGTGTGAAAGCCGTGTGTATTTAGTAATATGATTACCACAGAAATGAATCACACTGTCCTCCCTCCCCAGGAGAAAGAGAAGAGCTCTCTCTAACTGCCAACAGACTAATGAACAGGACTCTGACGGTGCACGTCAACGTGGACACGATCCGGAACGCCCAGCAGGAAGATGCTCTGAGGAAAGCCAAGGCCATTATTGACGAGATCGCTGCTAAAGTGCTGGACAATATGGAGGGGGCGAAAAAGAAGCTGCAGGCCCTGCATGCTGCCTGTGTCACTGATGCGCCCCCCGTGCCCATTGACCAGAAATTTCAGAGTGTGGTGATCAGCTGTGCGCTTGAAGACCAGAAGAAAATCAAGCGGCGGCTTGAGACTCTCATAAGGAACATGGACAATGCAGAGAGAACCATTAAAATCATGGATAACCAGGTTGATGAGGCAGTTCTTGCCAATGGCGAGTAATAGTTTTTTTGGAAGGAACATCTTGAAGCATCTACTGTAAAAAGTGCCTTCACTAATCACTAGGTAGACCACCGGCTTCCATTATCACCATTATATTTGTACACGGTGTGTTGAACGTGAACGGCCCTGCAGAACGGCCCTGACCTGTTTTTATGAGAATTTTATTCAATTTTCCATCCAGTCTTATTCAAGCGCTGCCACTTCTATACCAAAGAGAATAACAAAAGTGCATTAACTTTGTAATGTTTTTTTATATATATCACCACACTATATCTCCAAAATGTGTGCACAAATGAAATGGCAATAGGCGTTCATTAAAGCAGGACTAGGTAGCATTTTAACCATCAAAAGCATTGTAATGCTTCAGTGACCTGGAATAGGGAGAACAGAGCCTCCATCATTGCTACTCTAGGCTGACCACTGCAGAAAATGCACTGTGTTTTGGAGGCAGGTAGGACAGCATCACCACCTGCTCGATTTCAGGACAGTGCTTTTAATTACATTCTTCAAATGTAGGAGAGCAAAAATACCAAATTCTACCAAGTGTTGCTTTAAAGTGCCTAAATTAACTTAAAATAAGGGGTGTCATTCTCCCTGGGTCTACATGGGTTTCCTTTGGGTGCTCTACTTTCCACGCACTGTCCAATAACACTTGCTCCTGCCTCGTGCCCTACAATTCCAGGTGGGCTGCACACCTACCGCAACCCTGATTGGTATAGTGTGGTTACAGAAGATGAACGAATCAAGAGGTGTGGAATTTTTAGGGTCTAACGCTACTTTGTGTTTTTATGGTGATCTGGTATTAACCATTTCGCTGAACCAGTGCAGAAAGTGCTGAAGTGCCCAGTGCAAAAACATCTTCCTCACTTCACAATGAATTTTTATTTTTGTTTTTTATACAGATACACGAAAAACATTCCTCTGGAAAGTATGAAAGATCCTTGTGTTACACAGTTCTGTTTTAATGTGGTGCCCTTGTGCACATGGTATGGTCCTTTTCCTGGTCTTTTCTAATTAGTGCCCATCAGCCTGTGGAATTTCTCACTCGGATGACAGGGAGGTTGTCACAATATCAGACAAAGCCTGGTGCCAGGTAACAGCACCACAGAATGAACACCTGACAGTGTTTACAAAATTTAGAAGCATTGATTAATTCACTGCTGCACCGATGATACACTGCCCGTCTACCACAGCCCCACTTTCCAGGTTACTAACATTATGGAAAAGTGTTATTTAAAGCAATGCCTCAAATTATGGGCTGCATTATTATAATAAACATACCACAAACTGTAGTTTTACCTCTTTATTCTGCAGTGAACTGTTTCAAATATCTCTGGATGTTTACAGAGTATCACAATTAAAAATCGTAATGGTTATTCTATTTTTTTTGGTAAAATTTGACAGATAGGCAGCTTCCTTATATAAAATACACCCATCATCGAATATATTGGTAAAACTATTTTGAGTTTCCTATAGATATACATTCAAACAATCTCTGGATCTTAGGTGATTCCTAATAAGCTTTAGATTTGTGGTTGATGTTAAGATAACGTCTGATGCATTCAACTTAATAAGTATGATGCATTTTTCCTTGTTACTGGAACATATTCCTTAGTATTAGGGGCATTTGTGAGTTAGCTGAACATGATATATTTGGTTGCAATTTTTCTCTCTCCCACTGATGCAGTAATACAATCAATCATCATAACACTGTAGAGGTAAAAGGCAAAAGTACAAGTTGATCAAAGATAGATATGAGGATTATTTATTGAATGACAGTAATTCATGCTTCATAACTGATGACATGGGCGAAAGATGAGGAAATGAAGACCAATAGTTAAAATAGATCCTTTATTGTAAAATGATTACCATCTAACAGACCAAAGACAGAAGTGAACAAGGCAACAGATCTGGGATGGAACACAGCAGATATAACACACCGGCATCGAAACGATGAGTTATTAATCAGAAAAGTCTGTAGTATGTATTCAGACAGCAGTGGGTGGAGGAATGTTCACCAACATTCACCTGAAATGTAGAGTTTAGCCACGAAAAAGGCATGGATAAGGAAAAAGGGATGTATAACCGCTATTTGCAGTGTGATCACACATTACAGCACATGGAAACTTCTCATATATTTTCAATGTAGCGCTGTCTGCTAGTGTTCTTGACTCTTTTTGTCTTTCCGACAAATAAAGTGCCTTGAATCTGTTGTAGTGTAGGCATGACCTCATAGCAAAAGCCCATATATGATTAGATACACAGGATTACAAAATACAAAGAGATAAAAGGTAATATTAAAGCAGATCACAATTGTAAACACGTTGCTGGCCATTATGGCTGAGAGTACCAATGATGCACATTCATGTATTAAAGAAATATAAGGCATGCTTGTTATGAATAAATGTATGTTTAAAATGAACAGTAAGCCACACAGATGTGTTTTGTATGGGTTTTCTAGACTGACCACTAAATGGTTAATGTAACAAAATTTCTCCTCGCATTTGCAGTGACTTATTTTGTTGGTTCAGACCACATCTACATTTACATTTACATCAGTTAACGGCAGAGTTTTGGGAAGTGACCACAAACAGCAGTGGCTAGTAGGGTTGGGCAGTATTACATTTTAATCATTATTGTATGGTTAATATGTTTGGGGGTGGGAGGGTTTATGTGTTTGCATACACAGTGATATTTAATAGCACTGGGATAGCTCAGTGAGCAGGGCAAGCAAGTTTTAATCACCCCGAAGTAGCTCATGGAGTGGGCAGAACAAGTTTTAAGTACCCGTTGGTAGCTTGTATCAAGGCATTACACCACCAAACAGGCAGAAAAAAAACCATTTGTGTTTCTTGTCTTACTGTTAGCCAATCATTAAAAAACAAATAATAATTAAAACTCTTTTTAAAAATTAACACTCAATATTTTACTAGATCGACATGGACCACAAAATTTCCAAACCTGTGGTGTATGGTATTAGCAGGGGTTGAAATGGGAGGGGTCATAAAAATTTGGAGATCTGTTAAGGGACTAGCGTTAGTAATAAACAGCAATGTGAAGAGCATGAAAGAGAGCTCACCTTCACATAACTGTGTATGAAACAGCCCATTCCATGTATTTAATTATTAATTAAATGTGCTGAATTATGTTCCAGACCATTAGGGCCCACTTCAACCCCTGGACATTGCAGTCATACCGCCCAACCCTAAAGGCTAATGGTGAATGTAGAGAATGATGCAAATATTCCTGTTTTCTAAGAAAATAATATATTTTGTTGAACACATGCAGGATGTGGGATGTACTGACATTTGACAATGTCTTTTGACCAGGAACCAGCTTAAGCCTAAGATTGCATCAGCTAGACATGGTCTTTCTCCCAAACTAGCTATAGAAAAAATCAAATAAGATCCCAATTGAGACAAAACAATAAGAGTTGTGTGTGTGTGCGCTCATGAAGGTGAATGTAATGGCCCATGACAGACCCATGATTCCAACAAACCAATGTCAAACGCCGCAGTCTCAGTGGCACATGCAAAATGTCATGATGTCATGAATGTCACAGAAACACTGACGGGCCAGGCCATTTATGAGATTGTACATCTGTTTTCATGTAACAAAATTCATTCTGACACCAATTTGAGAAAATATACACATTTATGACAACAACCATTCAGAATAATTCTAAACCGTCCCACCCCATGGTCCTAAGCGGAGAATTTCTTGACTGAATCAGTGCTTTAAAACAGAGTCGATCTTCTTGTCAACTAATATAGTGAAATGTGGATCAGTGGTGCAACTGTGTTCTCAATAACATTGATCAGTTGGATTTTGCAGACTTTTAAAGGCAAAACTTGTTAAATTGATTTTTCTCATGTACAGTGAACAAGAAATTTCCCATTTTTCAAGAAAATTGATTCCAAATTTTTTTTGCCCTCCATTTTTGTGAAAATAGTGTGAATGTATATTTTGGCATTTTGATTTCTGCATTCTGTTCTTTCAGTTCTTGATTCCTGTCTTGATTTAATAATATTCATCTTTGTTCCAATAAATAACCACATTAGGGAAAAAAAACAAACAAACAAAACAAAAAACAAAAACAAAAAAATAAAAAAAGAAAATCTGAAAAATTAATGCATCCCCTATTTGTTCACTGTCTGAACCCCTTATTTTACAAAGTCTGGGTAAAATATTACATCTAGTACATCTGGTTGTAATCTACGGCCAAAAAACCTTCTCTTTGATCCACTGGGCAGTTTGTGATTGGGTTTGTAATCGTATCATACCAACTGTATTCTGCAATTTGGAAAGGTTTCAGTCAAGAGTCTGTATTTGTATGTAACTAGTAGTGTATGTAACTACCTCTATTAGTAATATTATTTCAGACCTTTTAAAAACTGCCAAAAAAAGTGTAATATTTTACTAATTATATTTACATTTCTTACAAGTAAATAACTTTTAAAAACATTTTTGGCACTGTGTTAATGCTAAGGTTTTAGAGTGATTATTCTCTTACAAAAATACCTTTAGGAACCAGGACTGGATGTGGTGAAATCATTAATTTGTCCATAACATTATAAACTAGTTTTTATGGAAGGATTGTGTTACCATATCATATACCTCCATCAATACAAACATATTGCACAAAAGATGAACAGTCAAATGCACAAATGGTGAGAGTAAAAATGATGTATGCTTTTTCTTTTTTAAAGTAATTTCATTAGTGAATGTTACCCTGCTCTATACCACGTGAAGTGATGCACAATCTTAAGAACTCACAAGACTTAACTGAGAAAAGGATTTAAACATTGATCCCACACTAAAGCCACTGTTCTTGATTTGAATCAGAATATTGTAACTGAACACGAAATGGTGAGTCTAAGCCAAGTTCCTTGTTTTAAAACCACTGACTAACAGGACTGACCCAAACAACACTTATAGGTTTTGAAAACTCATTAGTGTTTCCCAAGGTGTTTACAGCATCAGTTCCTTTTTTGTTTTGTTTTTGTTATTATTTAAAGGACAATCCACTAAATATATTACTGAAAGGAGCCAGGTCCCTATTCCAGTGTTAACTCCAGTGCTCCAAATTAAAAGTCAACAACAGAACACTCTCTTAGCCCTGAGTTACTTCACTATTTTAACTATATTAAATTTTATAAACTGGTGGCTGCTCATGTCTTGTCACAATGAGCTAACATGTATTTAATGTCTCTTGCTGAGTCTAAAACAGCCCCTAACTCCCTGTGAAGTACACTATGTATGTCATAAAATACAGAGAAACTTCCATCCATCCATCCATTATCTGTAACCGCTTATCCAATTTAGGGTCGCGGGGGGTCCAGAGCCTACCTGGAATCATTGGGCGCAAGGCGGGAATACACCCTGGAGGGGACGCCAGTCCTTCACAGGGCAACACAGACACACACACATTCACTCACACACTCACACCTACGGACACTTTCGAGTCGCCAATCCACCTGCAACGTGTGTTTTTGGACCGTGGGAGGAAACCGGAGCACCCGGAGGAAACCCACGCGGACACGGGGAGAACACACCAACTCCTCACAGACAGTCACCCAGAGCGGGACAGAGAAACTTGTAATGTTTAAAAGATTTTAGCTAAATGTTATTTTTAAAGTTGTGAAAAATGGCCACAAATCCATAATAGTGTTCTATACTTCAGTTTATATTTGTAGTTTTTTAAGAATTACTAAATGAGTATCAATAAAAAGAATATATCTTTAAAAAGTATTCGGGCCAGCCCTAGACTGCAAACTTTGACCCTGAAGAGGACTTGCAAGACTCGTCATTTCAGAAAGTCAATTAAAATGTAACAACCCGTGAAGAACAGTGGTTTAACAGGACTAGTTCACTGAAAATAAAAATATACACAATTTTCCCCACTGAAGAAGCTAACGTCAGATACCAAATATGTCTTGGCTGATCAACAACATTTGGGATAGTGGAAAAATTGTGTAAAATGTGATCATGCCCCAATAATTGTTTATCAGCTAAGTCAAATTTGCCCTTTGCTCATTTAGAATTGCACTTGAGCTACAAGGTTAAGGAGGAAAAGGCAATGGAAATTTAGGGTGCTATTCTGACAACACTGTGACAAAAGTGTTTTGTTATGTGGAAGGCTACTTTCATTTTAATACAGGACAAATAATAATGACAAATGATAAGAAATCCCAGAGATGGGAACGACTAATCAATTTACACACTGCCATAATGAAAACAACTTTCCAAGTTTTTCTTCGTTGTAATGTAATTCTACATGTTTCAACAGAGTCATACACCCAGGACAATGCTGATCTACTTGAGATCAGTTAATCCTTCTTCAAGTGCCTCTGTGTTTAAGAAAAGCTCTTTCATGTATCCAAAGTCTGCAGACACTGCTTTATGAATTACTGAAATAAGGTACATAAATCTAGTGCTATTGTGGACACATGATTGTGAATGAACTGTTTGCATAATCTCCATAGTTCCACACTTACTTGTCTATGTCATCCAGCACCAGGACAAATTCCTACTTACTACCCAGAATTGGCTGAGCAGATTCACGCAAACCTCGTTGCTCCCTCTGCAAAACTAAAGAAGCAAATATCAGACATTAAACAGGTCTTTGCCGACTGACTACATTTGGGGGGAGAGGAAAATGAGTGCATTTTATTATTCAGTGAGCCCTTCTTGTAAGACTTTGCCCAGCAAGGTTGCTTTACCATATGCAACCAGCAGAGTGTGCACGTTGCCACATTTTCTCCATTACAGTACATTCAGCCTGCTGCTATGATCACACGTGACATGAGACTCCTCCACATCAATCAGGGACGACATATATGACGACAGAATGTGGGCAAGATGGCCTCAACTAAGATCTTGTCTAAAGGAAAGATCTCCTCTGTACTGAACATGGTTAAAATAGAGATGTAGCCTATCCCTGACTCTGATTGGTGTTGGTGATGTACCATGTCACACAGACCACGCAGGCAGCTCACCCTCCACACAAGGCAGTTGAGGCATGCTGTAGAAGAGGAGACATTCTAGAGAAGTGTGCAGCTACCAAAAGGAATTTTATTCTTCTTAGTTCTCTGCTTGTTTGGTCGCAGGTTGATGACCTCACGGCCATTCAGATCACTGGCGTTATGGTTCGGGTGGTTGCTGCTGGTTGTATTGAAGACTCCTGCCAAACCAATGAAAACACACAAAAAAAGGGGTGTTAATAACCATGTTTTTGCCATGTACTGTTATGTATTTATTTAATTGTGATGTGTGGTGGAATTTTCCTTTTTCTCCATGGAAAATGAATGTTTATTTTGTATTGATATTGAGTGTCTGGGATTATATGAATGTTTCAGAAGAATAACAGTTGTTTATTGCTCTGTGGAATTTATGACTTGACCTCTGCAGGGAGACCATGTGTTGTTTACAACTTCTTTGCTCTGCATGGGTCCTGGAGAACATGAGAATAATTCTGCATTCCATTTATCTCAGATGTCAGATGTCGGAGATGTCACACCCAAGTTGACCATTTATTAACCCCTTTGGGCTAGGTTTTCATTGTTAGCTTGTTCCCAGTTAGCACAGTTAGAAACATCTGATAACTGCACAATATGCGATATTCTATTTATTTATTTATTTATAGTTACACTCACTTATATAGCACCTTTTTAGATACCCAAGGATGCTTTACAATCAACACTGCTCAGAACACCCTTCCATTCAACATTCAATCCACACACACACACACACACACTCAAAGCCAAAATTTGCACAGCATCTCTCAACAAGGAACAACCATCCACCTGGAGGACTGCACCAAGCACAGGATAGAGCGCACACACACATTCACTCCCACACATAGATTCACATACACACTAGGACAGTTATTAGGGAGCCAATTCACCTGACCTCCATGTTTTTGGACTGTGGGAGGAAACTGGAGACCCCGGAGGAAACCCACGCACGTTTCTATGGGGAGAACATAGAAACTCCACCCAGATGGGACTTGAACCAAAGATCCCAGCGCTGGGAGGCGAACGTGCTATTCACCAAGCCACAGTGCCGCCAAATATTCTACGCATCCAAACATGCTCACATAGAGCAGGTGGTCAGTACTGTGTGTACAACTGATTGAATGAGACACAAATTGATAGAAGCAGTATTAAACTGAACACCGATTCATCAACACTGAATACTGATTTTACACACTGTATATGGGCAGCCATATTGGATTCTGAACTCTGGGTTAATGAGGCTCTCCCAAATTTCTCACTTGTGAGGGCGGTCCCAGTTGAAATTTCCCACATGGAACTCGGAAATTCTGACATCCAGGTTCAAATGGAAAGCCGTATAATGCATGGTCAGCGCATAACTCATATATGAGTGTATCTATAGTAGCCTCATGTGAATAGACAATGATCATTTTGATGAAAAAAAAAACATCTCACAAACTGTATGAATGACACAGGAAACAAACTGATTTTGGAAAAAATATATAATAAAAGTTTCATTGACACAGTAAGAGTGAGCCCATGTGTGTTAGCTGCTGTCCTTTTAGCGAATTGCACTGCAGAATTATATTTCATTTTTATTACTAAAGCAAGTGATGTAGTGAACATCTTTTATGCAGTGATTGGAACATGGTAGGATACAAAAAGCTGCAACTCCACATTGTGCTGATTTACAATTCCTAATGGACATGCATGTGTTATAATTACTAATCTGTTTATGAAGATAAAAGATACATTTTAGGAATGTAACACTAGCAGGACCTCAGTCTTTAGGTACATCTAAAGGTGGTCTCACCTATTTTATTGCTTGATGTGTGAACAACTTCTGGATCCTCAGCTGTCTGTTGCTTGAGTCGTTGTAGATATTTTTCTGCAAGGTATTTGAAAACTAGAAGAAGAAGAAGAAGAAGAAGAAGAAGAAAAAGAAACACTTTTATTGATCCACTTAAGGGAAATTACTTCTCTGCATTTGACCCATCCGTAGTAATGAACAACACACACAACCGGACCAGGGAGCTGCCAACCACCTCGGCGCCCAGGGAACAGTTTGGGGGTTAGGTGCCTTGCTCAAGGGCACTTCAGCCGTCAATTCATTTCTCCTTGCCGGTCCCGGGAATTTAACCGGCGACCCTCCGGCCTCAAGTTTACCTCTCTAGCCTCAAGGGCACAGCTGCCCCCAACTACAATACAAAATTAAAAATACAGAAACCACTCTAATGAATTACTTGGGTGTAGCAAAAAATTAACAGGTTAACCAAAAGATGACAAGATAACACTTAAGCACTGCCAATTAAGCATACACTTTTACAATGAATGGCCCCTTTAAATGAACACTTGATGATATTTTCACCTTAAATTTTAAAGCTTTACAATCAATGTGATGATCCACTGACCTGTAACAGGGAGAATAGAGCCCCTGCTGATGCTACACCAGGCTCAGCACTACAGAAACTGTACTTATGTAACTGTTGGAGGAGGGTAGAAAACTATGCACCCCCTATTTTTTATTTAGGTATTTATAAATATGTTGTAAGTCAATTAAGAACATGCTAAACTTGCTGAGGCCTTCAGATCTAAAAGTAGCCTTTTTTTAGTTGAACTTTGCACATCTTATGTACAGAACACCAGGGTTTATTACAGAATAACAAAGCTGTCTCATTCACTTTTGTTGATGCTAACACATAAAGTCAACATTTGTTTGGGTTATCGCCCCAGTTACGCACCTTCATTGACATTAAGGTCCTCTTTCACAGAAGCCCGATAAAACCGTAATTTCAGCTTCTTGGCAAGACCCTCCGCTTCTTCACTGAAGTGTTCAATAAAAGTGTCAGACAGTCATTAAAATCAGAGTTCCGTGAAACAAAACAAAAAACAACAGATGGCTATATTAAATACTGTCATTTTATGTTAACTATGAGCCTTACTTTTTAATCACTGTATCATCCAGGAGGTCAATTTTGTTTTGCACCAAAACAGTAGGAATATCCCCAACCTCCATCTCTACTTTCTCTTTCCAGCTGCTGATGGCCTCAAAAGATTCTCTGTCAGTGGTGGAGAAGACTAGCACACAGGCCTGGGCACCTGCAGATACCACATATATATACACGTTTACCAACCTTCCCAAGCGTATTGCTTTTTCTGATCTAAAGATTAGGAGTCAAAGAGTGGGAAAGTCAAATCAAATGACTGGCAAAAAATACCATTACATAATAATAATACATAACTATACACAAACCATTCTACTGAACTACTTAGGTGTAAGTAACAGCTTAGCTGTGCATTAGTTCAGACAGTTCAGTAGAGTCTTTTCATTCCTTGTTGCACTATCCAGCTCTCCAAGAGCGTAATTTTATAAGCTGCCACTGAGAGTCGAGTGATCACTATTACAGCATGGGGATTTTGCAGAGATCTAGTTCGTGATGGATGTCTGCAGTTATCATGAGTCTCTCTGGCCAATCAGCCCTCTGCAAGGTTTACTCAGCACGCTTGGAACCTTGTGCAAGCACGTACTGAAAGAGCAGAGTAGAATAGTGCAGAAACCATGCTGTGGATAAGGCACTGTTTATATTTATATAAATAAATAAAAAAAAACCTGACATATTGCCAATTGTTTCTAAAACAGTATTAAACATACTCTTCAAGGAGAATATAAAAAGTTAGTGTATTCAATCCAGAAAAGTTTGTAATCAATTGTCCACACACTAGTCAGTGTGTAAGTTCTTAGGCTTGAAAAATGAGGATGAACACCATTCCCTGATTAAACTCACCTCGGTAGTAGGCCTTAGTGATGGCATCAAACTCCTCCTGACCCGCAGTGTCCCACAACATTAGTCTCACATCCTCATCATTTACTCTAAAATGCACAAACAAAAGGTAAATGAAAGAAATTATACCAAACTACACAACCCCAATAAATAAAAACAGAATTTGATGATTTGCAAATTATTTTCAACCTATATTCAATTGAATACACTACAAAGACAATATATTTAAATGTTCAAATGAATAAATATTATATATTGGGTTTTTTTTCTTTTTTTCTCGCAAATATTCACTCATCTTGAATTTGAGGCCTGCAACACGTTCCAAAATAGATGGGACAGGGGCAACAAAACACTGGGAAAGTTGAGGAATGCTTTATTTGGAACATTCCACAGGTGAACAGGTTAACTGGAAACAAGTGGGTTTAAAGTGAGCATCCCCGAAAGGCTCAGTCGTTCGCAAGCAAGGATGGGGCCAGGTTCACCACTTTGTGAACAACTGTGTGAGCAAATAGTCCAACAGTTTAAAAACAACGTTTCTCAATGTACAGTTGTATTTAGGGATTTCATCATCTACAGTTCATAATATCATTAAAAGATTCAGAGAATCTGGAGAAATCTCTGCAAGTAAGCAGCAAGGCCGAAAACCAACATTGAATGCCTGTGAACTTCGATCCCTCAGGAGGCACTGCGTTGAAAACCGACATCATTGTATCACGGATATTACCACATGGGCTCAGGAACACTTCAGAAAACCACTGTTTGTGAGCACAATTCATCGCTCCATCTACAAGTGCAAGGTCAAACTCTACCATGCAAAGCGAAAGCCATATATCAATAACACCCAGAAACACCAACAGCTTCTCTGCGCCTGAGCACATCTGAGAAGGACAAAGTGGAAAAGTGTCCTGTGGTCTGACGAGTACACATTTCAAATTGTTCTTGGAAACCATGGACGTCGTGTCTTCAGGGCCAAAGAGGAAAAAGACTGTCCGGATTGTTATCAGCACAGAATTCTCTGATGGTATGGGACATCTGAGAAACTGAAATACATCAAGCAAGAATGAGAAAGAATTCCACCT
This sequence comes from Hoplias malabaricus, assembly GCF_029633855.1. NCBI lineage: Eukaryota > Metazoa > Chordata > Actinopteri > Characiformes > Erythrinidae > Hoplias > Hoplias malabaricus. The sequence continues at coordinate 28,231,450 of NC_089807.1, forward strand.
ACAAAGCTTCAACAATTAGTGTCCTCAGTTCCCAAACGCTTATTGAGTGTTGTTAAAAGGAAAGGTGATGTAACACAGTGGTGTTACATTGGGACAGTACCACTGTCCCAACTTTTTTGGAATTTGTTGCAGGTTCAAAATGAGTGAATATATGCAAAAAACAATAAAGTTTATCAATTTGAACATTAAATATCTTGTCTTTGTAGCGTGTTCAATTGAATATAGGTGGAAAAGGATTGGCAATTCATCGTATTCTGTTTTTATTTATGTTTTACACAACGTCCCTACTTCACTGGAATTGGGGTTATAAATTAGAAAAACAGCAAAAACAGTGTTTTTTTTTATAATAAAGAACCCTTAAAGAACCATCATTTTTAAGTGTGTAGAAGTATGCTGACTACATCATTCAAGCTGTTGGATTTGAATTTTGGTGATGTTGGGTACAATTTACGTGATGCATTAACACGTGGAAATTTAAATCTTCATTAATTTATGTTTGTATACACAAGTGTGTGCTGCTGAGCATGAAAAAAATGCATCAGTAGATGTTTAAAAAGATGATTAGCAGCCTGTTTAAAGACAGAACTGCACGTGAACTTCCAGTTAAGAAGAATTTAGTGAGTTAGGAGTAGGTCAAACTACTGTTACATTTACAAACGAGTTTAAGTACTTATTTTAGTTTCGAATGTTTTTGGGAAATAGTCCTTGTTTTTAAGAATGTTCTTAAGTATGAGGTTACGAAGTTATAAAATTTGGCTTCATTATTCACTTATGATAAATGATTACAACCACTCAACATCAGCAGATAATCACCGAAATGGTTGATTTGCCCTTTCCCTACAACCCACAGTATTCTATAGTATGTGTTTTGAAAGTTTTGAATTTCTGAGCTGAGCTGGAACTTCAGCTTGTGCTCATTTAGTGATTAGAAACATTGTTGCATGACTGGCTTAACAGTGAGATAAGTACTAAACCTTTAACCTGATAAAGCTAAACAGGTTGCTTAACATGACATTTCATAAAAGTACTCTAAGATAAAATATGGAAAATAAGGATGATAAGCATAAGTTTTCTGCTTTGTTTTTCGGTTTTGGGTTCATAAGTAGTTTGGATTTTTTTCTTGGTTTGTGGACATGTGGTTTAGTTCCTTTTTTTTTTCCAACAGAAACTGTGATGTACATCAGCCTTCTGTGCACTGAGATAACTATTCACTAGTGTCACTGCGTAAAAACCAACATAAAACGAAAGTGCAAGTATCATTTTGAACTTGCTGTCTTAAAAATACGTTACTCGCTTTTGGGAAACAAGGCCCCTACAGTAGTTTTTGAAATTTCAAACTGCTCATTTACTGATATGATCTCAGAAGAGCTCCCCTAAAAGTTTAAAATGACTCAGTTTTCTTCCCAAAAAAACAAAAACGTGTCTCATAAACCACTGTTCCACAAAACATTCTTTTACATGAAATAACTATTTGTGATTTGCTTATTCTCTTAAATATTTAACTAAAAGGACTAAGGGTCTATGACCAATGGTGTATAATAATCACAAATATAATCAAATATAATCAAAATTAGAATTTAATCACTACAACATAATTTGTGACAGTTATGTTTACCACTGTGTTACATCAATTTTTGTTGTGTTTTTTTTAAAGAGTTTTTAATCATTTGGGAACTGAAGATACACATGGCTGCAGTTTTGCAAGTGGAATTTTTGCCCATTTTGACAGCTGAGACTGCTGCTTAAGATAGGGGTCACAGTTGCCTGAAACTCTTCTTCATATACCACTGATAGTAGACAGACATGCATTACAGGTACGTCAGTACAGCATACATACACACCCTACGATACCCAATGCCATTTCCATACCCAAGCACCAGCCCCCTGTTTTGCCTAGGGTAGGGTGTTTCAATTATTGGTGGGATAGAGAGGGAGGGTGGAGTGTTCCAGTTACATGGCCCTTCAAATGGAGACTTTCAGAAGCATACTCCAACAGTCATGAATTCCTTATTAATCAAAAATGGCTGCACAAGTGACCATAGAAGCCCACAAATAAGTATTTCTCCCTTCAAAATTTATGATAACCATTCTATTATCTTAGATTTATGTAGTTTCAATATATTGAATTCTGCAATACTACAGAATAAGAAGCTGGATTCAGCTTTATATCACAGAATTTAGGATCTGGTGACAATATATGCTTGTTGAACAATTCTGAAGGCATATGATGCCCTAAATTTACTACAGTCCAGCAGGATTGTTGTCCAGGCGGTGCCACTGCAGACTGGCAGAGCTGCATACAGAGAACAGCTAGTAGTAGTGGTAATGAGGAAATGTTCTATTGTTATTCTTTGTGTGTGTGTGTGTTCAGATGATGTATCAGGCTCTTGAATGGTTTTCTCATTTCATAGGAGAAGGCTTTAACCACTACACCTTGTAACTCGGTGGCACGGTGCCACTCAAAAACCAGACATGTACAATTAAGGCATTGGATTGGTCCAAAGTCATGCTGCCATAGGACATGCAGAATGAAGCATGGCATTGTCTTGCTGCTGTGGGACATGGAGTATGAGGCATGGCACTGTGTTGCTGCAATAACCATGGATTTCTTGACAAGCTGTTTACACTATTGGCAGCAAACGGCACTTTGAAATCCCAGTATACGGTTCCATATCAATTGCACCTTCACACACAAGCAGGTCCATGCTGTAGGCACTAATGCACCCCAAACCATAACAGATGTTTGTGTTTGCACCTTTCATGGAACACTTTAAATGGTCCTTTTCATCTTTGGTGCAGATAAGTCTCTTTTCTGAAAATAAGGTGAATTGTGAATTTATAACTCTTATATCCACCTGCTTATAGTGGTATGTTTGTAAACAGTTTATAGTTTTCTTTACATTTTTCACTTTTACTCTGCCCTGTAAAACTTTTTTTAAAACGCGTTTATATTTACAAAATAAATTCAAGCTGCTTAGTGACAATAGGAGAAATCTTGTCTTTGCAGTTCTGTTAGTTAAATAAATGTTTGAGAAAATAAACAGATTCTTGGTTATGTTGCATTTTACACAATTTCCCTGTAAATGATATAAATCACAATCTGGAAATGGGTTCACATGAAACAGCTGGAAGCTTAAAAGTGTAACAGTGTAAGATCTTAGAGGTCAAAGAACCTCAAGCTTTGTATATTCACAGAAAAGTTCAGAAATACAATTATTAAAAGATTTTTTAACTGGCCTGTTTGTACTTAAAAAAGGAAAACCAGGGTTGATAGGAAACACAAACATTTCACTTCAGGGTAATGAGAATGGATAATAAAAACTCAGAAAATTATAACAAACCAATGTAAGAGAGCAAAGAGACCATGTGAGCATACTTACATTATTTGTCTTTCAAGGAAATCAACTCCAATGGTCTTTTTGTAGTCCTTGGTGAAGATGCCTTTACAGTATCTCTGGATCATACTTGACTTCCCTACAGCACCATTGCCCACAACCACCACCTTAATGGCCACTTCCATATCCTCTTCCAACATGGCTGCAGCTTCAGCAGGAAAACCTGCAGTTTAATTTTTTCTTTGACTTGGCTTATAGTTGAGTTACTTGAGGTCTTGCCTGTTTATCACAAAAAAGAAAGAAAAATAAAAATAAAAATCTGTTTTTGAAATGTTCTATTATGAATCATAAGTCTCAAGTTAACCACAGTCTGTAGTTGTGTTCTAATGGCTATGAACACTGTACTAATACCTGGGTACTTTTCTATTTAGTTAAAAAAAAAAAAAAAACACTGGAAAGAGAACGAGGCTTTGGGCCACATAAGCTCAAGTCACTGAGAATTTAATGTCTACCATTCCTTTTATAACCTTTCTTTTCCACTGAAGGACCAAGCTCATTGCCCATGAAGGGTGTGGCATTATTTCATGGTTTCTACTCAAGGGTTCAAATTCTACACAGTTTTTATGCCTCAGAATGGACATTAGGAGAAGTTTAATCAACAGGCCTAAACACACAGTTTAAACTAGTTCACATATGTTAATCTCTTCAAAATCACTACATAGTGACCTGCAGTGATTTAGCTGTAACCCAGGAGGAAAATCAAAAGCCTTTACTGAGAGTAGCAGCTGACGTATTCACACATGAAAAGACCAAATATACATTTTAACATGCTGCACATTAATAACCTTGAGCCGATATATGATATTATTAAATATTATGATAATTTCAATCAGTGAGGATATTAAATAAACTATCTTGTATCTTTGCCAGATGACAAAAACCTATTTGTCTTTATTTAACCATTGAGGTTTTAAAAGCATTCTAATCTACGATAGGCAAGATTAAAAGTTACGACCTAAATAACAGAAAAGATGTCATTTAGATGTAATTGACTAATCCATCTCTCTGTGCACATTGGTTGATCGCATCTAATAATGTGAATCAACATTTTCCCATGTGCACTAACTGATGATTACTTGGAAGTTTTAGTATTAGACCATTAAAACAAACCAAAAAGACCTGTGGCTGAAATGAAATAATAAAAAAGACTGTCGCTGTCCAGTGCTATCAGCCCCACCCCAACACAGCCCAGACATCCAACACTCCAAGTACATCATCCATCCATCCATCCATTATCTGTAACCGCTTATCCAATTTTAGGGTCGCGGGGGGTCCAGAGCCTACCTGGAATCATTGGGCGCAAGGCGGGAATACACCCTGGAGGGGACGCCAGTCCTTCACAGGGCAACACAGACACACACACATTCACTCACACCTACGGACACTTTCGAGTCGCCAATCCACCTGCAACGTGTGTTTTTGGACTGTGGGAGGAAACCGGAGCACCCGGAGGAAACCCACGCGGACACAGGGAGAACACACCAACTCCTCACAGACAGTCACCCGGAGTGGGAATCGAACCCACAACCTCCAGGCCCCTGGAGCTGTGTGACTGCGACACTACCTGCTGCGCCACCGTGCCGCCCCAAGTACATCATAATGACCTTAATTTATTTTAATCACACAAGTCATCTTATTAAAAGTAGATCTCAAGCCAAATATATTGGGCAGACCTCCCTAAAGAAAACCAGTAATGGTAATAGGCAGACATATATTATATATCTGTCTATGAGCTTACACATTTAAAGACAATGTCAAGTCTCTAGGCAGAAAAACAATCAGTCATGAGCAAAAATATATTGGGGGACTTGATATTTAAGTGCCCATTTCTGGATTTACGACAAATAATACAAGCCTAGAACAATTACATTTTATAATGAAAATATAGCTATACAATATTTCACAAACTACTCTTTTTTTATTCACAAACTCATTTGACATATTTAGCATGTTCAAAAAAAGGAAAACTTAAAGTGTCACTTCTTAAAAAATGAAATAACATGATTTGTTTTTTTAATTCACACAAAAAAAAAAAAAAAAAAAAAAAAGAAAGAAAGAAACAAAAACAATGTAATCCAATAGAGACATGCAGATACTAGAGAGACCACACTGCTTGCATATAAAGTTACATTACAGAGGCCTCTTGACTCTGGTCTCTTAGAAAGGTAACTAAATACAGCAGGCCTGACGCAATGATGATACACATAGGAGCACTTCACAGTTGAACAGAGGGAGACAAGTCACATTGAAATTTCTGTTGATCACAGGGACACTTCAGAGATTTTAAAAGAGCAATGGGTGGAGCTTTTAGTTCAAACCTTATATATTATCAAGAAAAAAAAAACAAGCCAGAAAAGTCCTTTGCTGGAGAGCTATTTTCAAAGTTACAGAAACATTTATGTTACACCCCAGCTATGGATTAATTATACTATATTCCATCAAACCCAAGTTTATATTAAACCCATGTGTGTGACAACACCTGTCAATGAACAGTTCATATATCACCAGGATGCAAAATGGTAAACCTAATCTACTTAATAACCCAGGTGATGTGTAGACAAGTTCAATGGTATTATGACAACACTATATTATGTTTCATAGCTTAGCTGCTGCTTTTGTTATCAACAACAGTCCTTCTGCTAGAGGTAATGGAGTTACTCAAGGTACTAAGAGCAGTAGCAATCATCTGGAATTATAAATATATCTCTTGGCCCCACAGGTAAGTTCTATCCAAGATTTACTAACATGTAGAATAACACGCAAAGCTACATAGACCAGCCTAACGGCCCAAAGCCAAAATGTTAAGTTTTATATATTTTTCAATTTTGAATAATATCTTCCACTAACTTTATCCTATCCCATCACATAACAATTACAACTACTATTTTATTTATTATCTACAACCATTATCACACATACTGTCAAACAATACACACCACAGTGAGAAATTGGAACTCAGTACCGAGTAGGAAATCAGAGCAGTTCATTCCACTCTGAACGCCTATGTTTAGCTTTTAATTAACACATTTATATTACTCTAGAATATCCACGTTAAACTAACGCTGACACTCTGAGAATGTTTTTTTTCATTGAGGCCTCAATCTTACAGTGGAAACTGCCAGTTCGATTTCAGTTCAGGTCACTGTATTGGAGCAAAATGAAGGTCATTCAGTTATTCTTGTGTTTGAACAGGTGCTGATGAGGTGTTTCTAAAAGACACTCCTCACACTCCACTAGGCAACATGCAACCAAGGAAGTCTGCCTGATTTGAGGCATGGGGGTGGGGAGAAACAAATCTGTTTTCAGAGAATGAAACTTAACAATGACCACCACACCACACTGTAAACCACAGAGCTGTTGTTTGTGGGTGTAGTGAGTATGTGGTGAGAACTGATATTTAAGGCCAGTGGGGAAAAAGTGGTAGGCTTTCTACACATAATTAGCGCTGTCTGTATGGAAGCTGGGGATGACTCGAATTTTCCGTTCCACTTCAAATTATGCAGCAGTTACATTTCTGGCAAACGAGGTTATCTACTTATTGAAATCACTAACAGTCTAGCGAAGGGAGTATGCTTCTTGTGGTTATTTAGCAGTCCACCTTAAATACTGCATTTGTTCAATGTAACTTCTGCAGAACTTAAGGTGGAAGGGGCAGCTGACAATGAATAAACCAATTTAAGCCTCATACGAATAGCATACTAACGTTATTTATTCCATTAAAGTAATAATTATTTAAATAGTTAATACGAACTAACAGAGACGACCAAGTCACTGCATTTAAAAACAGTTAAAACGTTACCGTTACTTTTTCTCACCTGCCTCCGCTGCGTGAGAGCTGCTCTCGGGCTGGATCTACATTATTGAGCGGTGTTGGAGAGTCTCTGGAGAAGCCCTTCGTGTACGGACTTAGCGCTAAGCGTCTAGGTGACGGTCTTAAATCTCTGGTTTGTTTATTATGCAGTTGAATTCCCCTCTGTGAAAACGTAGATAGCGGACTGGGAGAAGCTCGTTGCTTTCGTTACAATCCAAATGCACAGAGGTGGCGAAGTCTAAAAACCGAACAAAATATTACATAACTACAGACGCTAATGCGGTCTCTGAACACTGACAGTGCAAAATACATCTATATAATAATTCAGCTCTTCATACTCAAGCCTCCGCAGTCGCCGTGGTCACACACTGGTGTTTCTTTTTCTGGTTGTGATGGTGCCGCTGATTCAAAGCGAACACGACTGCGCCGTGAAGCATGAAACCTGAGAAAATAAAAGTCCTCGGTCTTAATCCACTATTTACGCAGCTCTGTGGAGGACATTCCTACAGAACAAATTAACCTGGACGAATTTCTGCTAAAATACTAAACCCGGTTATCAAAAAAATAAATAAATAAATATATATATATATATACAAACAACCAAATCAATAAATAAACCTATCACCTGTCAAAAACTCGTTTATCGAATGAATAACATGTTACGCAATATTCATTTGGTTAGGGAGAGTTTTCAGAGCTGATGCACCTTTTTTTTTTTTTGCAAAACTTTAAACATTTGGCACAGTTCTGCACTTTGATTCTAAATGACCCACAAAGGCCACAAAGGTTAAGGACAACTAACACACTGCTATTATTATTATTATTATTATTATTATTATTATTATTATTATTATTATTAGCATGTTTCAAATATGCCATTTTATTTGCTATACAATTCTCTGCATATTTGATCTTAATAATTTGTGGTCATATTCAACTATGAAATGAAATTTGTATTTGCAGGATACAGTTAATAGTGTTACGATTCCTACTGTTGATCACTTCAAAATGTACATTGTCCTCAATAATGACTGTTGTATTTCACACAGGAGTGGCACAATGACACAGCAGGTAGTTTTGCGGTCGCACAGCTCCAGGGTCCTGGGGTTGTGGGTTTCAAACCCGCTCTGGGTAGGCTCCGGACCCACCATGACCTTGAACTAGATAAGCCGTTACAGACAATGAATGAATGAATATTTCACACAGTCAAATAATTTTACTCAGGCAGACCATATAAAATGTGGACTCCTGTCTTGAGAACACACAGGTTCTCTCCACTCTCATGTAGCCCTCTTTCAGTACTACAGACAAGAGGCCATTTTGCAACATTAGCAGTTTACATATGTTAAAACTGAAATTAGAAGTTTCATTTAATATGTTTTCCTGTCTCCTGTCTATATTATTGGTAGAGCAATGCCATGCTGCTGTAGAGTTGTACTGTACTCCACTGTAAATGTCAGGTACCAAACACAAATCTACCTGACTACTGGACACTTCTGCCCAGTGTGTTAACAATGACAGCAGTGTGTTAGTTGGGTTTAACTTTTGTGGCCTGTGTGTGTCATTTAGGATCAAAGTGCAGCATGGTACAGAATGTATAATTTTTGAGAGTGAGAATGTGTTTAAAGTTTTGCAAAAATATTGCATCAAATCTGAAAACTCTGCTATCTGGGTGAATACCATGAACGTTTTGTGAAACAGGTGGGTATTAACACGTGATAAATGAGTTTTGCTGGGTAATATTTTTGTTCTGAGAATGAGGTTATTGTTTTAGCATTTCAGAAGTTATTTCCACACTCAGAGTGGTCCACCACTCAGATTACTGTTCTGTGTACAGGATATAACTCACCCTCCTGTTTCAACGACTACCGCCTGGTTGCACTCACCTCCATCCTCATGAAGTGCTTAGAGCGGCTAGTCATGAAACACATTAGGTTCTCCCCCCACCCTTCCTTAAACCCCTACCAGTTTGCATATCGGTCAAATTGTTCGACTGATGATGCAGTATCCACTGCGCTCCAATCAGCCCTTACCCATCTGGACAAGAAAGACACATCCGTCAGAATGCTCTTTATTGATTTCAGTTCTGCTTTCAACACAATCATCCCCCAACAACTCATTCAGAAATTGGACAGACTGAGTCTGAACACATCACTGTGCAACTGGCTGCTTGACTCCCTGACCGGAAGACCACAGGCAGTACTCATATAGCATCATCACTCTGGACACGGGGGCTCCCCAAGGATGTGTGCTGAACCTCCAACCTCTTCATCAAGTTTGCGGATGACATGACTGTGGTAGGCCTCGTCAGCAACAACGAGTCACACTACAGGAGCAAGGTGAGCCGGCTGGCCTCTTCATGCAAACACAACAATCTCTCTGTGAACACTGAGAAGACCAAGAAGATTGTTGTGGACTTGTCCTGTCTGTGGACAGGAGGACTCGCACACATCATGCTCCTCTATCCATCAACGGTGCTGCTGTGAAGAGGGTGAGAAGCACCAGGTTCCTGCACATCACAGAAGACCTCTCTTGGACCATCAACATGGCATCACTGGCCAAGAAGGGTCACCAATGTCTCTACCTTCTCCGCAAGCTAAGAAGAGCAAAATCCTCTACCCCCATCATGATCACCTTCTACAGTAGGGCCATCGAGAGTATTGTGACTAGCTGTTTCCCTGCACGGTACGGGGCCTGCACAGCATCTTGCCGCAGTACCCTCCAGAATATTGCGAGAAAAGCTGAGAAGATCATTGGCACCTCTCTCCCCTGCCTTCAGGAATTGTACAGCTCCCGCCTCCTACGGAAAGCCCTCTGCTTGGCTTTCTACTTATGAATTTAAATACACTGCTCAAAAAAATAAAAGTAACACTAAAATAACACCCTAGATCTCAATGAATTAAATATTCCAGTTAAAAGGCTTTATTCATTACATAGTGGAATGCATTGAGAACAAAATAACATAAAAATGATCAGTGTAAATCAAAATTATTATCCCATGGAGGTCTGGATTTGGAATCATACTCAAAATAAAAGTGGAAAATCAAATTACAGACTGATCTAACTTCAGTGGACATTCATCAAGACAAGTTAAAATGGCCTCCACGTGCCTGTATGACCTCCCTACAACACCTGGGCGTGCTCCTGATGAGGTGGTTGATGTTCTCCTGAGGGATCACCTCCCAGACCTGGGTTAAAGCATCAGTCAACTCCTGGGCAGTCTGTGGTGCAACATGACATTGGTTGATGGAACGAGACATGTCCCAGATGTGCTCAATTGGATTCAGGTCTGGGGAACGAGCAGGCTAGTCCATAGCATCAAAACCTTCATCATGCAGGAACTACTGACACACTTCAGCCACAAGGCCTAGCATTGTCACGCATCAGAAAGAACCCAGTGCCCACTGCACCAGGAAATGGTCTCACAATGGGTCTGAGGATCTAATCCCGGTACCTAATGGCAATCAGGGTACCTCTGGCTAGCACATGGAGGGCCGTCATACCAGTCTTATCGAGTCTGTTTCTGACAGGTTGCGCAGAAATATGGATATTAATGGCCTGCTGGAGGTAACAGTCCTGCTGCTGGGTTGTTGCCCTCCTACAGCCCCCTCCACGTCTCCTGGTGTGCTGGCCTGTCTCCTGATATCTCCTCCATGTTCTGGACACTAGACAAAGCAAACCTTCATGCCACAGCTCACAATAATGTGCCTTCCTGGATGAGCTGCAGTACCTGATCAACTTCTGCGGGTTGTAGACACTGCCTCATGCTACCTCTAGGGGAGAGAGCACTGACAAAAATGCAAAAAGTGACCAAAACATCAGCCAGAAAGGATGAGAAACCAGAAATGGTCTGTGGTCAGGGCGGCACGGTGGCGCAGCAGGTAGTGTCGCAGTCACACAGCTCCAGGGGCCTGGAGGTTGTGGGTTCGATTCCCGCTCCGGGTGACTGTCTGTGAGGAGTTGGTGTGTTCTCCCCGTGTCCGCGTGGGTTTCCTCCGGGTGCTCCGGTTTCCTCCCACAGTCCAAAAACACACGTTGCAGGTGGATTGGCGACTCAAAAAGTGTCCGTAGGTGTGAGTGTGTGAGTGAATGTGTGTGTGTCTGTGTTGCCCTGTGAAGGACTGGCGTCCCCTCCAGGGTGTATTCCCGCCTTGCGCCCGATGATTCCAGGTAGGCTCTGGACCCCCCGCGACCCTAAAATTGGATAAGCGGTTACAGATAATGGATGGATGGATGGATGGATGGTCTGTGGTCACCACCTGCAGAACCACTCCTTTATAGGGGTTGTCATGGTAATTGCCTTTCATTTCTACCTGTTGTCTGTTCCATTTGCACAACAATCAGTTGATCTGTTTAACAATCAGTGTTGCTTCCTAACTGGACAGGTTAATTTCACAGAAATGTGATTGACTTGGAGTTACATTGTGTTGTTCCCTTTATTTTTTGGGCAGTGTATATGGTTTATAAGGATACTCAAATTTACAGTGGTATACTTCAATTTAGTTACTGAACTTAAGTACTTTATTCGTGTATCTGTATTTACTAAAGTAATTCCATTTTGGGTGATTTTTTTCTTTCACTCCATTTCAAAGTCAAATATCTTATTTTTTACTCCACTATATTATGAAAATGTGCTATTCCTTTTAGTTTATGTGTGAATAAAACAGTAACGTGTGAACAATGATCAAATGTCGTGAGAATTTGAGAATGTATGTAACCACTTACCAAAAATCAGTACAGAGAGATAAACAAGTCCAAAAGACAAAAACAAGTATCAGGTAATAAATCAGTAAAACTAACCCATAGCATGTTTAAGAGACAGATGTCTATTGCAGAAATAGCTCAAATTATATTCTGCAACTATGTAGACAAAACAGAGAGCATAAAGGTACACTGTGTAATATTTTTACCTTAAAATTACAACTTAATTACAAATTACAACTTAAAAATCATTGTGATACTTCGCTGACCCACTGATTACAGGGGAAATAAGCTTGTCTTTGCTACTCACGGATCAGCACTACAGAAAGTGCATTATGTAATTTTTGGAGGAGGGTAGGACACCACTGCTACCACCCCTACTAATTTCAGTACAGTGCTGTAAAAGTTAATTGCACTAGGGGAAGTCCCAGGAGCAGAAAAAAACCCCAAATCTTATCTAGTTCCTAAATGAGTAAAAAAATGATGTTCTTGTGCAGAGAACACACTAAAGGCCAATTTATGTTTTTGCGTTGATTCAGTGCGGAGCCTATGCCATTGTGATAGTTTATACTTGTGCTTTGGCATCTGTGTCACTCTGTAATTATGCCACCAAACCAGAAGGGCTGAATTTGAAACATCTTCAACCCTATGTAGTACACAATGTAGTGGTATTAGTTTCATGAATCTTTAAAGTGCACTATTTAGGCAGTGTAGTGTTGATGAGACAGTATTTCTGGACTTCTTTATTTCAACAACTTGAACCATGTTCATCTGATTGTTGTGGTCTGCATAGATGCGATGAGTTACATTTCCAGAGAGGTGCACATCATGCTTAGCTGGGAACAGCATAGGTTAAACACAGAAGCATAAATTGGGCGTAATGCTCAGGAGACAACGACCTCTGTTGGATTGGAGGGGCAGCACCTTGAGTTTGTGTAATAGTTGATATAACATCATTCATTGTATTTAATCTTGGCCATTTCTGCTGTGTTCATCAGTGACATTAATTAGTCTGACATTCTGTTAAAAGACTGGGGAACTAAGAGTACATTCAGTACATTTGAAGGTAAATACTTTTGTACTTCTACATTTACTTTTACTGGAGTAATATTTTACCTTGAATATCTGTACTTTAACTCAAGTACATGGTTTGTGTACTTTGTCCAACACTGTAAATTTTACAAAGCACAGGATCCATGAGTCTGAAATACTTCTGACATTTTGTATGTATAAATTTATCACTAATTACTGCCTTTCCATTACTAAAATATCAGAAAATACGAAGTATCAAATGCTTTGTGGCCTAAAGCAGCTCAGCAAAATTAGGCTTGTCCCGTTTGTCATTTCAATTACACATCATTTTATTTATGCTTTTTGGATTGGAGTTGTTTGCAGACAGCTGCACTGGAAATAATTTTAAAAGAAAAACACTGATGTGTTAAACAATACCCATAAAAACAAACAAACAAACAAAAAACCCAGAGTATGAAAAAACTTTGGATTTATTTCAGGGAGCAGAGTGTAGCAATACCAATGGTACATATTACAAACAAAGAAACAAATAAATATGTACAAAAACCACCAAACAAAATTTGCTTAACCAAAGTTACCACAGGCAAAATTGCTGAAATATTAAGTCAGGAAGAAATGTAAAGCACTTCAAGCATGTACTTGAAGAGTCTCTGTTTTAATACTTGTGAAAACACACTAACTACCAAGTTTCTTAGACACGAGAAATGTATAGTAGGCAAGTGGAAACGTGAAATGTTTCGAATAAGATTATATAACAAGGCACATACACAAAGCTGAAATCGCCACTTCAGATTGCTTAAGCATATTTTTGAATGCACAGCTAGACACAGTGGAATAAAATTACGTTATCATTTCACAGAACTGTAAGCCTAACAATTGATTTGTTATGATTCGTGATTATATGAGGTCTGAATTATCTAAGCATCAAAACTGGAAATTAGTGCATAAGTCAAAGTTTAGGTATAAACATGCTGACATGACTTTTCATACATTTTCTAAAGGTCACTCAAAAGTAGGTCTCAGTTCCTACATGAGACTCAGTCCAGCTCATATTGCAACCATCAACTGAAAAGTGCAAGTGTTTTCAAGGCACCTAGAAGACAGCTTTCCACTAAAACGGTTGAACACTGACTGCATATTTTTGTAACGTTTAATAGTAGAACACAGACAAGTGGTGAAGGATCGTAAGCTGTACATTAAGAATGAGTCAAAATAAAGAAACATCAGTAACATTTGTTCAAGAAAACAGAATGAACAGAAACAAATTCAGCATTCTTTATAAACACTGTTAGATAGGAAATGCACTTCGTTTTCAAAATAATATTGAACAAAATTTTTAAATTTTGTGACTTCAAGGTGCACAATGAGTATTGAGCATTCAATGTATGTTACTGTAAAACGATAATATATGTGTGGTAATATAAAAAGAAGCAAATCATTATGCATGTACTGATCCAATGCTTCAAATTTTCTACACAATAATTCTGAAGTTGGGTAGGACTTGACAAATGCAACATAGACCTGTTTGTTACCAATAAGCAGAAAAAAAATATTAAGGTACAGGCATAGTCAAGCTATATAACTAGAACTGTGGGTAAAAATTGAAACATATGGAAGTCCCAGTTTTCCATGCCAATTGAGCAAAAAAAAAAAAAAAAAAAGAGAGAACAAAGTTACACTATGTAAATACAGCCCTACTCAGACAGAATTAGTTTTACTTGTGGAAGTTGGGTAACGTAGGCTATTTATTACTGGAGTAGTAGTCCCAATAAACCATTAGTAAAAATAAAAAGTCCTATTAATCCAGTCCTAAATGACATGTAGATTAATATTTTAATACCTCCTGCGATGAAGAAGTTTTTCGCAGGGTTTCTCAAGAACAGAGGCATGGGAAGATGCATTTTATTATGTAATGTAAAGGACAAATCAGATGAGTTGTTCAAATGTGTGGTTAAGCTCAGGTATTGAACAATCCCACACGGTCTACATACATTTTATAAAGGTGTACGGTGCATTAAATTATTACTAATAATATAGTAGCATAATATCATAATAATATCACAGCAGTTATAGTAAATGTGTGAAGGATTACCAGTGAGTGAAGTTTTTTTTGCCATTATCACACCCATTAACTTTTATGAAGGACTAGAAGAGGTTGTTGATTATGCGATTAATAAATTGAGTAGACACTCCAATCTGTTATTTACACCAAGATTTCTTATAAAGTGCAACTCAATCATACACATAATTTACATTCTTTGGTTAAATCACATTACCCCAACTCCCCATGTAAAACCAATCCCGTCCGAATATGTTTTTAGCCTGCTATTGATAAAGCAGTGCACTGTGATTATCAACCACAGTGAGTGAACAGTCCTATCACTTTAAATGCAGCAGACATGTTTAGAACAGACTTAAAAACTGCAATTCAAGTGCCAAATATTTACTTGGATATTAACCCCATGATTACTCAGCTTCACCTCGAAACATGTTTCTCTCATCTGGCCCCTTCTGTAATTCTCTCATGGACGATAAGCCTCCACCTCGTCTCCAGGGCTCATCTCCAGGGGAAACTTTTTGCGGTCATAGCCAGAGAAACTATCAAAATTGATATCATCATCTTCTTCACTAGCTTCAGCCTCCTGGTCCTCATTGAACTCCAATTCAGTAGGAGGTGGGATAGGCAAGTGATTAACCTCTGTAGGAGAGGTCTGGATGAGGGTGACCAAATCTTCATCCACGGTGATCATCAGAGGGGTGTGACTCACAGATGTAACCTGAGACACCGTTGGCTGCTCTGGGTTTACAATGGAAGGATCCTGGCTCACAATTCCCTGTGGGAAGAGGTGTATCAAGTTATGTGTGTGTGTGTATATATGCAGGCACTTATAAAGGATGGGTTACCAATATAAGACCTGTGACAGAATGCTCTACTCCAACACTGGGATTAAGCAAAAAGGAGCATGCTAATTAATTAACAAGCTAAAATTGTGTGTTATATTATACATCCAAGTGTGTGTAAACATCATTTAGATAAGGTTGTGGTCTTGGGAATAAATTCTTGCAAATCCTCATGAAAAGTACTCCAACAAAACTTCCCAAAAGAGCAGAGGTGGTTTAATGCAGCAAAGGAAGGCAAATTTCATCAAAATGCACATAGTGCTGCGTCACCAAGACCAAAATGTAAACTATTACCAAAATGTATCTAGAACAGAATTTTACTTAAGAATGCTCAAAAAACAGCTTGTAATGCAGTAATCTCCAACTGTAAATGAAACAGCAAAAGAATGTTTCACAGGGACTGGTCCTGCCAAAAATAATGTTCAGTGAAGCTGAGTAAATGTGTATGCCATGATAAATTTCACTACCTGGGTTAACCAATCGAGACACTTAATGGCTTCTCTCAGTTTGTATTTGTTGGAGTTAGGAACAGAAAACTCCTACAAATATTACCTACAAATACTACCAGCATTAGTGAGTGTATGCTCTGTTTAATAATTTGTTTTGGGCCAAAAAGCCATTCCAATTCAATCCCATGAAAACATCTTTCCACTGCTTCACAGCCCAATACTGCAGAGCTTACACCCAATCCTGACACTGGGCATGGTGACGCGAGGATCATGTGCAACTGCTGCAGAGCTTCTTCTTTCGGCAGATTCAGTCAAAGGTCACCAGTGGATCAACCACGATCCGCACCACCGATCTGGCACAGTTTATATGCCAGCTGCCATTCCTGACGCAACCCTCCCTATATATCACCGTGATGCATTCCAGTAGCTAGGTACACACACTCACACCTATGGACACTTGAGACATCAATCCACCTACCAACATGTGTTTTTGGACTGTGGTAGAAAACGGAAGCACCCAGAGGAAACCCACGCAGACACAGGGAGAACACACCAAACTGACAGTCACCCGGAGCATGACTTGAACCCACAACTTCCAGGTCCCTGGAGCTGTGTGACAGCAACACTACCTGTTGCTGCACCACTGTGCCGCCTGCAATTGTTGCAGAGCATTTAATTAAATGTATTCCCATTTTTTCCTTTCCAGACTTTACAAAATATGGACATTCAAATAGTGACCGTACCAACTACAAACGGGATGTCTACAAACATTTGTACATCTAATGAAAGCAGTGTTTTGGCAGCCTTTTTATTAGTTGTCTAATTTGGCACTACTAATTTCCACAGCTCTTTGTATATACAGCATGGCTGAGAGTGTTGGCAAAGTATTTCTCCCAGAAAATTATGGCAATTACACGTTTTGTTCTACAAGTTTATTTCCTTTGGGTGTATTGGAACAACACAAAAAAACAGAGGGAAAAAAAGCCAGAATTGATATATTTTCATGCAAAACACAACTTAATATCTGTCGGTAAACAGTAGTTTGATGAGCTTTACCAAGAAGCTCTATCTTGGTCTCATCTGTCCACAAAACATTTTCCCAGAAGAATTTTGCCTTACTAACGTACATTTTGGCAAACTGCAGTCTAGGCTTTTTATGTCTCTGTGCCAGCAGTGGGGTCCTCCTGTGTATCCTGCCATAGCGTTTCATTTCATTCAAATATTGACTGATGCACCCTGAGCCTGCAGGACAGTTTGAATTTCTTTGGAAATTCCTGCTATGCAACCTTTCATTTTTTCTCTTCCGTCCACGATTAGGTTGCACACCGTGGACAAAGGAACATCAAGATTTCTGGACTTGAGAACCAAAATTGTGGAAAAATATCAACAATCTCAAGGTTACAAGTCCTCAGACAGTTCTCTTCTCCATGTTTAGTGTGTTGCACATACAATGCAAAGATTCAGTCTTTTCTCCTTTTTATCTGGTTTCAGGCGTGATTTCTTATTGCCCACACTTGTTACTTGCCACAGGTGAGTTTAAACGATCATCACATGCTTGAAACAATGTTATTTACCCACAATTTTGAAAATGTGCCAATAATTTTGTCCTGCCCATTTTTGGAGTTTTGCATGGGATTAAATTAATTGTTGCTTTTTTTCCCCTCTGTATTCCGTATTGTTCCAATACAACACAAAGGAAATAAATGTGTGTATAACAAAACATATGTAATTGCAATCACTTTCTGGGATAAATTCTGGAAAAATTTCAGGGGTGCCAACATGTTTGGCCATGACTGTAAATTGATAATTACTGGGGATATTAATGACATCCTCTACACAACAGGACACATTATGACAAACTCCTACTTACATTGAGATAAAAAAAAATATCAAAAACAATCAAACTTGCCAAAGCTATTTCACAAAGCAATCACATATCAAATAGTATTTTTTCATTACAACGTCCATGAGTAATCTGTGCTTGTGGTGTAATTTAAACCCGGGGTGCTCAAATGTTTGCAAACAACCTTATGCCAAGTTGCAAGTTGTTGTAATATCACATTAATTAGCCTAGGTGAATGCTGTAATATGTAGGAATGGTATAAATATATTCCTACACACACACAAATGGTTTAAATACTCTAGGTTAAAATGATAGATAATCAAAGTAGCTTACCAGGATTTTTGAGAAAAGTGCTCTTTGAGAATCAGATTGTGTCAGCTTCTTATAAACAATCACTCCAGCTACTGTCAGCATCAACATGATAATTGCACTACATAATATAATGGTAATTAATAAAGGTGTATCTGTAAGAAAAAAAAATGTCATAAATCAGCCATTATACTGAAACAATTATGAAGGTCTACCGATCATAAGCAGTTTCATTTAGGGGTTACAAAAAAAAAGATTCTTGATTTACTGTCAGTGAGAAAGAAAACAAACAAACCATTTTATACATATTGTTTCCTACAGGTTGGTTGTAACAAAAATAACTGTAAGGCAAAGTAATTTGAATTTAATCTTTTAAACATTGCCCACTGACATGTAATCAGTCAGTGTACACAATGTAAAAAATTATCCCTTACCAGGTGGATTAACGATGGAACTACAAACTTGGATTGAGCTTTCCAGTGATATGTCATTGGCAGTCCCTTGTAGGTGTAAAGTGAAGCATTGTCCATAGAGATTTTCAGGAAGGTGGACTGTCTGTTTGCACAACTCGTCACAAACATTTTTGCCACACTCTGTCTTTTGAAGAAAAATAAAATGAAAATTAACTTCATAAAAAGTTCTTAGTTAATGGGATACATTAATAAACCTAATGAATTGATAAATGTAAATAAAAACAATTAACAGTAAATCAATAACAGTAAGTGTTATTGATTTGTTGGATTGACAATATTTATGATGAATTAATGAGACTGCAGCTCTCCTGGCAAATATTACCTAATTAATTAATTTTATTAGAAACAAAGAGAGAAATTCTGAAAATGTGTAAAAACCCCACCCACAAAAAAACCCTGCATTATTGTTATGAAATCTGGGGTATAAACCTTTATTTTCAACCACTCAGCATTGTGCCTAGGGTTTAGATTACTGAAGACGCTACATACTGAAAAATATTTTAAAGCTCTTAGGAAAAAAATGCTGGAATGACAAAAATTAAAAAGGGATGGTACCAGGTAATCACCTATTGAAGTCTGTATTACCATCTGTCTATTATTTTCCACTCTGCCATTTCAGATTAACTTAAAAAAGTATTTAAGGCATGTGAAGTGTGTTTGAGTAGTGGCTCATGTCATGTCAGTGACAATTTTGAGGAAGTTTTTCTTCCGAAAACAGAGTTTTAACTAGTAACTGGTCAGTTTTAAGAATGATAACATTAACATTGTTAACATTGTAACTACCATTTGTTTTACAGAAACTGAGACAGATTCATCTGTCTTTCTCCGTGGTGTCCGTGTTTTTAACAAATTAAAGAGTAAGAAATGTGTTTTAAAAAGCCTCGCATATTCACCTATTTAAGGAGCAACGGAGAAATCAAGCTTGGTAGTACACTGCAAATATAAGCGTTTCACTAGATGTTTTAGTGACATTATGTACACTTCGTCATGTGTTTTAAATGGATAAAATGGGAAATAAGGAATGTTTCAAAATGAGTTTTGCTTCTAAACCCTAGCGTGAGTTATTTTTCACATAGCTGTTTAAGGTGAAAATGAGTATTCAATAAGAAGCTGGAGATTAAAGCAAATGCGACTCTCAAATGGACCCATTTAAGATGAATCTAAATGCTTGAATAGAAAAATTGTGAAAAAGAAGCAAGGATCTGCCTCCTAAAATGATTTTTATGGTTGAAGGGAAAATTAAACCAGTCTTGCTAGTTTAAAATTTTAAGGTGGTTTAGACAGTACATTCTTGTAATTGCAGGGAAAATGGTGGCAGCTCTTTATATTTTTGCCTTACACTTAAGTAGGTAAATGTTTAGTGACACATACAATTGGTTGGTGTTATAAATGGAAAAAGTTGAATAAAAATTGCTTCAAAAAAGTTTCAAAAGCTATAGCGCTAGCTTAATATCTTAAGGTGGAACAGAGAAT
The DNA here is from genome assembly GCF_029633855.1 of Hoplias malabaricus. Classification (NCBI taxonomy): domain Eukaryota; kingdom Metazoa; phylum Chordata; class Actinopteri; order Characiformes; family Erythrinidae; genus Hoplias; species Hoplias malabaricus. The sequence goes on from NC_089807.1 coordinate 28,251,837, forward strand.
TCAAGAAGCTGGGGAATAACAAGACTAGTAAACAGACATGTAAGGGGGAACGAAATGCTTGACTACGAAAATTGTGAATAAGAAACAAAGGTCTGCCTCCTAAACGACATTTATGGTGGAAGGTAAAATTGACAAATAACACCAGCCTTCTCTAGTCATAATATTTATCGTGGATTTGGACAGTAAACGCTCGTAAATGCAAGCAAAGGGTGGCCGCTGGTTTAATTTTTTGCCTTTATCTTGCGTAGGTAGATGCCTTAGTGAAATGACAAACACTTGTCTGGGTAAATATGTTGATTACGGCACATTCTTCTTAGTTGTTATGGTCCAAAATTCTTAAACTCTGCTCTTGTCTGTTCGTTCAATTTTCCTTAAACTGGCAACCTGCTCAAGCTTCATATCTGGGGAGGAAGGGGAGGAGGCAGACAGCACTCTCCACTGATTTTAAACTGTATTATAGTTCAGAATTTAAAAGCTTGTTGTCAGTATTACAAATTGCACCTTTAAAAGACAAGACTAAAATTTAAATTCTGATTTTACTACCTTACCTCATTACATGTGATGGTATATGTAAACTCATTGTCTAGACTTTCTTCGTCATAGACAACATAAGGATGATAAAATGAGATTTCGATTGTATGCCCAAAGACAGAAACATTCACTTCTGGAAAATCCACCATACCTAGAGAAAAAGACATGAATAATTCAGTCAGCACACTGCAGAAAAATGACTTGTCATAGAAGCATATTTATGTTTATTTAACATAATCAAGGAAGAAACAGATACAGGAACTGTCTCTTATTTCATGTATGTGCAGTTATATGCTAATGAATACACTGATACATAAAAACATCTATAGGGTAAACAATGACGATAAAAAAAATATTTTATGTCAACATCATTGTCTAAAATTTCTACTCTTCCAGAATTCCAATAAAATTTAACTAAATATTGGGTTAAAATAACAGACAAATTTAAATATCCAGCATTATTTTTACAAAATGATCTGCTGATACCAATTTGATTTTTAGATCATTAGTACCTCTACATTTCTGTGATAAAATCCATAAAAATAACAATACGTATAATATGCAAATTCCTATTATAACTTAATGGATTATAAATTACAAGAATCAACAGTATTCCAGCGAAATCCCATGTTCACAACTCCCATTAAAGTTGGTTATATAAAAAGGTCCCAATTGTTCTCACTTACATTTGCTCTGAGATTGAAAGTCGCTGCTGTATGTGAACATTGTGGATCCTAATGAATTGCTGTGTTCAGACACAAACTGGATAGCAGTCACAGATATAAAGTAAACATTTCCAGGATCATCTGTATAGTTAGTGATATCCAGGTACTTTTGACTTGTATTCACAGTATAGATTTCATCGCTGTAGACAATCAAAAAAGATTAACATTATCAGTGCACAACATCAAAAGCCAATATTATTTGGATCATGACTTTTTTCCAAAATATGTCTGTTGATTTATTTTAAATTTCTGAATAATACAATTTGTATATCAAGTGTTTGGTGTAACAAATTTTTTTTTTGTAAAAATTCAAATGTTCTCTCCCTCATGGGTCATTTTATTGTAGCAAATGCATAATATTAAAATCACTATCATTAATATATATATATATATATATATATATATATATATATATATTTAATTTTAGTACACTACATTCATTTCACAATTTTTAGATAATCTAAACTAAAATTCAATGCTTTTGTAGTGTTTTATTTATTTTTTGAACACAAAGAGCACAACGAAAAATAAAATTATTTTCGCTTGCCATCTTCAAACATTATTTATTAATTTTTGGTTATTTATTGTTGATTAAAATGACCACTGTCATTTTTAAGTCTACACAACTGAAATGAAAAATAGAGTAGGAGACTCTTATTTTGAATATATAAGTACAATTATAAATTACACAACAAATGATTTGAAACATTTGTACACCTAATAAAATTAAATGGAGAGGCAGTAATAACATGAAAAGGCATCGGCATCTTACGTTCGGGTGACGCTGGCACATGCCAGTGACATCGGCATCTTATGTTCAGGTGACAGTGGCATATGCCATTGACATCGGCATCTGTTTTTACATTGGCATATACTCCACTTCACTGTTGAACATCTGCCAGTAGCCTAGGTTTAGCTAGCACATGGATGTTTAGGCTATAACTTGCACACCTATGTTACTAGCATGTAAACGGACCAAACAAGTAACATGCTATAAACATAGCAGCCCATATTCACACACAATCCACTGTCACTTTGTTTATGGACAACTGAACTACAAGCTTTTCCCATTCTAATATCACGATATATGTCTGCGTCAGGCACAGAAAACCGAGAACTGAAAGTCATTTATAGGTGCCAGCACCTAGTGGCAAGGTGATACGTCGCAGTGGCACAATTTATACCTCATCTGTAGCACCAGTTTAGAAGTATAATTGATCTTAAATTATTATTCTGACAAATTACTTTTCAGTTCCTGGCTTTCTGTGCCTGACGCAGACATTTATCGTGATATTAGAATGGGAAAAGCTTGGAGTTCAATTATCAATAAACACAGTGATAGTTGACTGTATGCAAATATGGGATTCTATGTTTGTAGCATGTTAGCTAGCTAGCTACTTGTTTGGTCCGTTTACATGCTGGTAGAATAGGTGTGCTAATAGCCTAAACATCCACGTACTAGCTAAACTTAGGCTACTGGCAGATGTTCAACAATGAAGTGGAGTATATGTCAATGTAAAAACGGATGTCAGTGTCATCTGCATATGCTACTGTCACCAGAATAAAAATCAATACCATTGGCATATGCCACTGTCACCTGAACGTAAGATGCCGATTTCAACAGCATATGCCACTGTCACCCATACGTAAGGTGTCGATTCACTGGCATGTGCCAGCATCAGCCGAACCTAAAGATGATGATGCCTTTCCATTTTATTACCGCTACTGGTTAAATGGACAATCTGTGTTTTAGTCTTATGTCTTGTTCTGAGTAAAAAATATCCTTTGACAGTTGCCTTTTTCCTTTATAAAAGTATGTTAAGTGTAAGCTGGGACTGAATCTTAAAATCAATAATTAGCCCCTATGGGCACAGCTTAGGAATTCAAATACTGGTTTCTGCACCAAATGAAATGTGCATGATATGTCTAAAACAGCCATTTAGGATAAAGCCACATGCACCATCCTAAACACTAAACTATGTGTGTTTTAAAACCAGAATTACCTAACTGACATAGTGTGGTACTTAGGAAGAACAGATCTGAGATTGAGCCTGGGTTTAATTATACTTCAAGCACACCAAACTAAAATATTAACTTTTGAAGCAAGCAAGAAACTCAAGTCACATTCTTTTGTTTTATAGTACTTTAATCATAAATCTGTGAAATTATGGGAACCGTCGTTATTTAAATATCAAAAATGTGCAACCAGCACAGTTCAGCAAGCACTTTAACACATATGCCTTGCAAGAAAAACTAAAACTTACACACTGAAGTACATCAATTCTATTAACATGGTTCAAATAATCAATTCCAACTACCACTTATATGCATAACCTTGAAATTGTGCTTACTAATTACAAAACTTGCCTTCAGTCATAAAGACATCCTTACTATTATAGACAGAAGAGAATTCTTAGACAAACTTTATTACAACTGTTGAGAACTGCCTTGTTGTTGCATTATGTTACACTTTCAGTCTGACAAAATGTATTTAAGGGATAATTATCACTGACTGTGAGATCTAGACCAGCTCTGTGCTTACTGCATAGGTTGACTTAGTGATATGAGCTAGAATACCACTTAACTTAGTCATACAAGTTAACTTACTTTTTGTAGTTTTTAATTTCAACACTGAATTTCGGCTCTTGAATTGGATCACTGTAGTTCCAGTAAAGAATGTTTTCAAAATTGTGACAGTTGACACTGAGGTTAGTTGGAGGTGAAACTGTGGAAAGAAAAGAAATACGTTAGCAACATAACATAAAAATTCAGCACAAATTCTGTAAATAAATTTTATTTTGAACAATTATACATAACCAAAATGTCCATATCACATGCATACTTACTTAAAAAAAAAGTTAACAAAAATATCATAAATTTATATAATTGTATTACAGTTTTAGCAAACATATGATTCCCAGTACAATAAGCAAAAAGAAAGATGACTAGTCAAGAACACAGCTGGATTTGCTCAAGCCATTCAGTCTGTGAACTGTTCCATAAATACAAGGAAAAGTGTTGGAACACTGAACTGAGAAACTTCTGGGAAAATATTGGCAACACAGGCTTGAAATCCATTCCAAGACCAAGCACCAAATGTTTCAATAAAACAGTAACCTTCAGACACACATTTATAGCACTGGTAGTGGCAGATATTTGCTCAAAAATTATTTAAAAATATTTTCTTAGAATACATTTTTGGTATTTGGCTGCTGTGTAAAAAGCGGTTTTAAATGACATTTTTTTAAACATATATTAAAAAGAATTGGTATAATATTTTTCTATTAATGTACATCATTATCATCATCAGTGGCAGATACAGCAGAATAAGGTTGTTTTTTTGCAGTGCACATTGTCACACTTCCTTTGCTGAAATTTTTCTGGCTCTGACCATTTCCCTCAATTAGTCCAACTCTAAACAAGCAATTAAAACTGGCCTTTCACAAGGGCTGTATGAAAAATTCTCATATGCGTGCAGCCACAGAATCATAAATCACTGTCAATCAGTAAGCATGACATCACAGCTTAAATGCTCCCAAATACGTTTTTCGGTTTTATAATTTCATATTGTTAAAGGTCATCTTTAATGGCTTGGTTAGGGTTACAGTAATTCAGAGTAATGGACTCAGAGGCAGATAAAAATCCGCAGAGAGGTCTGGCAGTCTGCACTGCAAAAAAAAAACCAACAACAACCAATCAACTAAGCATATGACCAGCTGAATTAAAAATAATTAATGCACAGGGAGCGTTGCTGTCACACAGCTCTGGGGCCTCAGGTCAGTCTGTGAAGAGTTTGGTCTGTACTCCCTTGTTTGCATGGGTTCTTCTGAGTGCTCTGGCTTCCTTCCACAAAAATGTTGGTAGGTGGTTTGACTAGGTGAGCCTGTCTACAACTGTTTGCTTTAGTGCTTGGGAGGGTGTGTAATGCCCTGTGATGGACTGGTGTGTAGCTCCAGTGTCCTGGTGTGCTTATCCTCACTTGAGGTCACTCAAATTGAGAAATCCCAGTAGAGGAAACTACAAAACACTGTTGAACGAGCATGACTTGTGCGGTGTACAATATGTGATATTACCACCCCAAATAATTTAATTCATCTGGATTCTATCTGATTCACTCAGCTGTTCAGCCAGCTTTCAGATGGCAATAGTAGGGAAAAATTACACTCAAATTTATAATTGTTTTTAAACTGATTTATTAAACATTCATTACACACACCAACGTGTAGACCATGCAAATTATGTATACATTGCTGTGGTTGGTCAATAGTTATTACCATATTGCAGTTATTGCAACAGCCCGAGGGATTTGAGGGCGACATATTCTGATAAGAAGGTGACATATTTTCCTGGAAAGTCCATGGTTATTTCAGTCAGACAATGAGAGGTTTTATTCTGTACATGCTACAAACCTTCGCAGACCAGATCTGAAAGAGAGATCTGACCTCTCTCCTGTGGGGCTTCATAAAGAGGAGACTAAGACAACAGCAATTACCAACTGTTGAGCATTTATTTATTTATATATATATATATATATATTTTTTTTTTTTGGCAAAAAATTGGCAAATGAAAACAGGTTTTTTTTGGCACTTGTAAAGCAATTAAAAATGGCTTCTTGTTTTTAATTGCATTTTACAAAAGTAATATTTTTCTGGAAACAGGGTTGTATTTTAAATATATACACTTCCATAGATCAGGGTTGTGTAATGGTAGGCCAATGCCAAGGACCACAGTCTACACAGGACACAGCACAGACAGTGTGCCCTTGGTCAGTTTAGCCTGGCACACTGTGCCTAAAAGAGGAATAGACTAAACTGTCTGTAATAAGGCTTCAAAAAATCCAGTGATGGGAAGATGTAAAAGAGGAAGTGACTCTTGTCAAATAACAACTGTAGTACATTTATTTTGGTAAACAAGCAGTAGACTCTTAATTGTTGATGTGGCATCTTATTTATTCAGATTTTTGTTCATTCATTTTCTATAGCTGTATCATATTGTTCAGACCTACCTGGAATCACAATACATAAATCAAGTATTTGGACATGGTGCCAGTCCATCGCAAGGCATCACACATTCACTCAGCCAATCTCTCATGGCCAATCCACCTACCAACATGTGTAGGAACACTTGGAGAAAACCCACACAGTCACAGGTAGAACACACCAAACTCTTCACAGACAGTGACTCAAGGTTGTGTTTGAACTCACAACCATAGGACCCTGGAGTTGTGTGACAGCAGCACTACCTTTAGCGCCACCTTGCTGACTTCCATATTTCTCAGCCTGACAACTTGCCAAAGGCAGGTGCTGTTAGACTGCAAAACCATGACTGTCAAGCCGTTAATGATTAAACAGTGCTATCTTGGTACAGCTTAAATGTAGCACAGTCTAAATCAAGTATTAGAAAGCATGGAATTCATTTTTAAAAAATAATTTATATTAAGAATTTTTTTATGTTAATAATTTGGCTTGCTGTTTCAAACATTAAAACTGAGCCGCACAGCTTCACTGATGTCAACAGTGTTAAGAAGTACACACTCCTTTGCAGATTCTAACTGGGCTTAAACACAATTGTTAGTGACAGATAGTTAAGTTTAAAAACGGGAAGCCCACAGCAGTCACATGCAGCCTTGTGTTTAGTAAAGATGAAGGTTTACATTTCTTTCAAAATCCTGGATTCACTCTACTGCACACATTGCACAAAACTTTTAATTGTTGTGTCAGCCTACGTGTGAAAATTTAGCAGAAAGAGAATGTTGTGATCCTTAGAGTTCATATGAAACAAGTATTCTTTCTTTGTTCAGAGCACTATAACACTCCCCATGCTTCATGGTTTGATTCAAAATGTGATTTTTATGAATTTTTAGTTTACTATATCATTTGAACTAGGGGTGGGTGATTTAATATGGTTCATGATAATACCGGAATGTTTTTAATTTGATAAGATCGTGATATTGTGATCTAAGCGCAAGCGTTCAAATGCAGGCGCGTATATGTGACTTGAGCTCAAGCTACAGCTGGGGGATATATAGCAAATAACTAAACAATCCACAGTATTTTTACAGGATTTTGAAAAATTACCATATTCATTATGTCAAGTATGCCAAGGATACGCAGGTTTCCATCTGACTACATTTAAAACAGAGCACAAATATCCCGTTCAGCTGTTTTTCTCCCTCATGCATGCATGCTCGCGCACACAAACTGACACACACTGTTCTGCCAGTGTTCGTGTATGCCGCTCGAGCAATTCTCAGCACATTTATCGCCTGCATTCAGGTCTACCTCTCTGATAACGGTAAGTCAACAAAGAACAAAAATCAAACCAGTGGCAAAGCTTTAATTCCAAAAAAAAGCACTATTAAGATCATGAATAGTTTGAGACACTTCTCTCCCTCAGCCGGAGGGAAGGGCAGATACTTCATTGGATCTAAACAGAGAATGTGCTTCTCATTGGTTATCACATTTATTTAGCCAATCAGCAGCCAGACTTGGCTGTCCATCATTTATTACTGCAGCCAATGGAGTCATGGTCCCACCTACAGGGGTTTGTTGGTTTTGTGGCAGCACTGAGAGAAACACTTGTACTCTAACATTATATTTACTTATTTCTTTTAGGCATATCCAGATGAAGAGATGAGTGTTTTGGTCCTATCACCAAGCACTAATTTGAACACAGCAGCTGTCCTTCGCATTGTGTAAAAATTGAAATTGAAAATAAATGTTTTTTCCTTCTCTTCTAAAGTAGGGTTTTTGGAGGTGCAGGTTTTTATTGGACAGTGACGATATACAGAAAAGGGGACATTTCTTTGGAATGACATCAGCAAAACATTATGGCCCTTAATCCCCTTATGCATGGAATAAAACAAAATAGTTAGAGCTAAAACAGCTCTTTATTTTTTAAGCAAATACAAATACAACACTGCACATGCTCTTGGAAAACTGTTGTGGATTGCGTATTTTTCCATCCATCCATCCATTATCTGTACCGCTTATCCAATTTAGGGTCGCGGGGGGTCCAGAGCCTACCTGGAATCATTGGGCGCAAGGCGGGAATACACCCTGGAGGGGACGCCAGTCCTTCACAGGGCAACACAGACACACACACATTCACTCACACACTCATACCTACGGACACTTTCGAGTCACCAATCCACCTGCAACGTGTGTTTTTGGACTGTGGGAGGAAACCGGAGCACCCGGAGGAAACCCACGCGGACACGGGGAGAACACACCAACTCCTCACAGACAGTCACCCGGAGCGGGAATCGAACCCCCAACCTCCAGGCCCCTGGAGCTGTGTGACTGCGACACTACCTGCTGCGCCACCGTGCCGCCCTGCGTATTTTTCCATGCTATTAAAATCATTGAAAAGCCTTAGCATGTGTCCTTAAAACAGCTCTGGTGACCCCACTGCAAACTGTCAGGGACCCTGGTTAAGAACTCTTGCTGTATGATGCTTGAAGACAGATCCTTACCCAAGATACTAACTCAATGTTATGTTAGTTGTGTGTGTAAAAAAAGCAGAGCGTTCGGGATGCCCAGATAATGTAGCACTATTCATTTTCCCGTGTGAAATTAAAGGCACTCTTTTGCTTGGTTTGTGAGGCAAATGGATTTTCTGACTTTCACAGAAAACCAGACACCTTTTGGTCAAATAGAAAAAGACCAGTCGGCAGAAAAGAAAGTATCTACAAATTCTACATGTTCCCTGTGGTTAATCTCTTAAGGTGATTCTTTAAAGGAGTTGTTCCCACACTTTGTCTGCAGTGCCTGCATTTTATAGATAATGGCGAGCCCAGTCTCCAACTCCAACACAGTGTTAGCAGTGCTCAAACATGCCTCATTTATTTACCCTGCTGTGCCTGTGGTATGACCATGACTTTGGGAACAAGTGCTTTAAGGAAAAGAGTCTCTCCACCATAAGGTTTCGTAATCACTGTTCACGAGACATCTTTAAAAGGGGAAGATTTATGGCGGCTGTGACAATTTTAAGTTGCAACATAGTTCTTCCTCAAATAAGAGGAAGTCAGTAAGCATCCTTCCACATAATTTCTGATTCACAACATGCTATGAAAAACTATGCACGACAAAGAATGTACAGATATTTTTGCAGTTCGACATCCTAAGAAGAGTCAGGAGGTCTAAAGCAACAGAACACTACAAAGCCTAGCTGGATAGCAGCTCTGGTTAGCTGAACACAAGTTTGCACAGCTGATAAACTTCCCAACATGATTATTTGGACTGTGGGAGGAAAGCAGAGCACCTGGAGAAAACCTACAAAGACATAGATAGAAAACACAGAAATCCTCTCAGACCCTGAATCGAGGATAGAGCTAGGACGAGAGTTTTTAGTTGAATGGCACCACCTGCAGAGTCACTATGCAGCTCTCATTTTAATCAAAGGTTACACAAATTAATCCTCTCTGTTTTACCTAGACAAGGGCAGAGGCATAGATAAAAAGCCTGGATATATTTTTTTAAACTCTGGAATCTACTCAGAGGAGAACGGAGCCATATGGGCCACTGGACCCCAGGTTTGCGCACAGGTGGAGTGCATGGTTAGCCATGACAGAAGCTCACTGAGAACACAGAGCTTACTGCAAACTATGCCCATTGCTCCTCGGCTTAACCCTGTTGTTTGCCACCAGAGCTGGGGCCCCATGTTCTGTGAGGCTCTCTGCGTCCAACACTGTAAGAGGAGACCATGAAATTGGGTTTATGCTGCACATCTTGTTTCATCATTTCTGCTCATTTGTTCGCTCTCATTTTTGCCTGGTTCTCTTGTTTATCCACTGTTGTTCTGTATGTTTAGCATGTCTAGTGCTGTGGGTGGGGATGCTCAGATGTGTGTGTGTGTGTGTGTATGTGTGTGTGTGTGGGGGGGGGGGGGGATTGAGGGGGGCAGTGTAACATTTCTCCTCCTGATGTCAGAACAATAGCCAAACCAGAACTTGCTGTTAAATCATGTCAGCCAAAAAAAAAAAAAAAAAAAAAACATTTTTGTTGTCTTTTTTCTCAGTGGTAGGTCCCTTATAGATAATCTAATGTGTGTGCATAGGCACAAGATAATTTTTCATAATATATCCTATTTAAATATAGCACTATAATTATGATTGCAAAAGAAAAAACACAAAACTTTAACCCAATTTAGCCAACAGTTAGCAAAATATGAAATTATATTTCAATGGAAGATTTCCTTGCAGTCTTAGTAAGAGCATAATAACAAGCCCAGAGTACAAACAATCACAGGATGTGTGTGGTTTGAACCCAGCCTCACTTTCAGGCTCCCGCCACAAACGTGTGTCACAGATTTTTTTTTTCGCAGACTTTCTGAGAAGCCTTCGCTGTGGTTTGAAAGTGTGAAAATAAAAACCAAGTGTTACATGTATATTTTTAGCTTGAGAATCAAATATTTAGGACTTTTTTTAAATACGGATCATAATATATCTACAAGGACGCATCATAAAATTAAATAATTTTTGGTAACATCTGCATTTACATACAGCATTGTGGCAATTGGTTTTTAAACATTGTAGTTACAAAAAACTCTTGGTTCTAAAATGTAAAAGTGCACATTTCTTAGGGAAGAAAAATAAATAAATCAATAAATAAAAACACGCTGTAGCTTCATTGTTGGAATACCCAAGGACCAACGCCTTGTCAATTAAATTTAGTCAATTTATTTTAAATAAAACTGTTTAAAAGTCTTAAGAATGTTAAATTATGAACGCAGAATTGTGCTAAACTGAAACATACCCTTCCACACACCTATGTTTGGAAGGAGTGTTTGACTAGATTAAAAAGGCTTCAGCCACAAGACTGCAGGAGCAACAAGAGACAATTATGAAAGCCAAATATTAAAATATCTGAGAGTTTCATGATACTTTCAGGATTATAGTACAATATTGAATAAATTTAGTATTGAAACTGTGACATTACTGCACATTCTCAGTTAAAGGGGACATATTGTGCCTCTTTTCCGTAAGTTAACACACCTGTGACATGCTTTGTTCAGAGTACCACAAGCAGCAAACTATCAGCACTGTTTTCCCCTCTCTAAACAACCAATTTCAGAAGGAATAGTCACTTTTAACTGTTCCTTTGAATGAGAATGTACCACAGCTCAGTTTAGTGAGAGCCCAGGAGGGAGGACTGCGGAGAGCAGATGACAGAATTTTAGCCAAATTAAAATAATCCTTTTTCTTCTCTGTTCTTGCCTTGTTCATTCATTACAATCATTTCTCCATGCTCATTTTTCTTCTTTTTTCTCTGTTTACCCTCATCTTTGCACTCTCACATATATGCAGGTCTAGTGCTGAGATTGGAGATACTCAGTTGAGGTGAGACAACTTTAGTGCCTGCACTTGACATAAAATGCAGTTGTAAATTAGAAAGACACATTTTATCACATTTTCAGAATTTGGCAGCCCACCAAAAAAAGTTTAACAGTTTGTAAATCGATCTCTAAATCCCAAAAGTAATGTAGACCTGCACTGAAAAAGTGCCTTTTTCTTACATAAAATGTCCCATTTAAATTCAGAAAATTATATAATGTAACACAAGGAATGTCAGTTTTGCATACAGTTACAAAGCTGAGGTGCATCTATAAGATGAGCACACCATTACCTCTTCCATGAATATTTTAGTACAGGGCTATTCTGCTGAAGGTTTATACAATTAACAATTGCAATATGGCTCTTTATCCATTTAAAGACCTGCATAGCGTACATTACAATCCCATTATAGCAGCAGGTCACCAAAGCCCTGCCCTCTGTTCCTGGACCTTTATTACAATTAGATATAATTGCTTTGTCTAAACTGTAACATAAATGTCTAAATACCCGAGATTGTGGGCAACACACACACACACACAAGACCAATAATTCTGTAATTGACTGTACAAATTATAGACAGTGATTCTTATTACTGAAAATGAAGCACAGTGGAAAAATATATTATACATTTACATAGTCTCTAAGGGGAAAACTTTTAGATTACAATCTTGGTATTTTAGCTACATCAAAAAAGTATTCTATCACCTTTTAGATTATCTTTTAGATCTGTGACCCTATCTCCACCCCTCAAAATAAGAACCTTTTTATTTTATGAGTCAACCATACCAGATCATATTTCATGTCACTTATGGAGATTAAGTACAAACATGTGCTCTTTTAAATGTAATCTTGCAAACTGTTGTATATCATTCATTTTTACTAACTTACCCTATCACAAACTAGACAACAAATAACCATTAGACCATTTATAAGCCAATCGTTTTGCTTTTTAATAAGAGCTGGCTTGTTGTTTACCATCAGAGCCCACTAGTTTCTTGTAGTACGGCTTTGGCTACCCTTAAAACACCATTAAAGCAGCATTCCTTGTCATAAACTAAACCCTGGAAAACTGTATATGTTTCTTCTAAATTACAGATTTAGGATAGGTTTCCAAATAAAATTCACAAATATTGATGCCTTTACATGTAACAACAAACATTTACTTTCATTCCGGGCAAGCTGATCTACAAATATGCAGTAAGTCCACACCCATATCCACGTACTCCTCCGCAGCTCACCTGTAGCTCGAAAGCCTCAGTTTAATTGGACTGATTCCTTCCGACAAGAATTTGCTCATCTAAGATTGTCTTTGAAACACATCAGTGTCAAACCATAAATATTCAGCCACGTTATTGCCTGCTTATTTCAACCATGATACTTCTTCCAGTTAAACGACACCACAGACATTTTAACAAGGTTAGCGATAAATACTTGATTTAAAATGGAGGGGGTCTACGTAAGGCATATAATAAGTTCCAGGTCAATAAGATATGTCAACAATACGACACGCCATTAAGATACGGACTACTGAACACAACCAAGAGCCAACAGAAATGTTCAATTGCTTTTATAGGATTTTAAATAATAAGGATATCGTCTATAACTATATTTCAGCTTTTTCAAGAAACAGAGTCTGTGTGGAATTAAGTCTGGCAACATGAGTCAATAATATTTAATACTGGCATACAATGGGTTTTACGTAACATGCATATTATTTTTATTCCAGCTTTTTACAAACCTTAGCTAAAACTCTTAGGCCCAGTTTCTGCGCTGAGCTCCAGTATCCGTTGTTTTTGAGCCAAAACCGAAAAGTACAGGGAGAACACAAGGCAAACAATATAAAATACCACGCTAATAAAGACCACATGTAGAAGGACAAACAGAAGACTGCTTTCAAAACAACTTGCCTTAACCTGAGAGCTCGGATAACAGAAAACTCCGACGACTGTCTCTATTACTCATCTGAGTTTACTGTAGTGAACATTGCCGTAGTTTACTCACCGAGACAGAAGACTTGGCCCAGAGATACAGCAAAAAAAGCAAAAAATAAACTGAATTTCGTCCACTTCATCGTGGTTCCCGGGACGATTTACAAAATAGCGATATCTGCGGACAATTTCGACAGTGGTTCAGTTCGTAACGTCGAACATTTTCCGTAAGTGTCGCCTCTTCTTGATGTATACGTTCCTGGTCTGTGTGGAGCTAACGTTGCCACCCAGGCTAACGGCGATGTGCACAGCCCTGTTGTTAGCTTTAGCTTAACGTTTTTTTTTTTCGCTTGAGGCTGAACACTGGATGTTTAAAGGAGGAGCTTTCTGCGAAATTTCCCTTCACATCACGGACTTCCCCAAAATTATTGACTGCTCCAGCAGCTTTCAGTCCTAGTTTTCATCGTTTATAAAATGGTTGGGTTCTCCATACAATAATTATTAATATTCAGTTGACCATTTGTCTTCAGCACTCTGCCCAGGAGCCTGGAGTTGAAAATGAATACGGAATTAATGGACTGAAGTGACCCTGCTCACTAACGTCGGCCTCTACTCGTCTGAGATTGTTATATATATATATATATATATATATATATATAAAGCTCGTAGACTCTTTCATAACAGATAACAGACTTGGATAGACAAAGATTTCAGACAGGGTATATTTATCGCTAGTGTACTGATCCCAGACCAGTGATGGCTGTACTATACAGTCATGGATATTATGCAGTCTAGTACTAATCTATCCATCTGATATTTTTTCTGAGGACATCTGTGTAGATGACTCATGTCTGAATTACAATTTGATTTCTGTGAAATTGCATTGTAATTGTTTAAAAGTATCTCTGCTAGTCATTTTTGACTTGAATTTCTTCTGTTAAAATGCAAAGGCAATAAACATTACAACATGTTTCTGCCATTCACACTTATTAATTATAATCATACACAGGATAAAATGTAAAATATCCTATGCCAATCCATTAGAATTTCACATGGTGCCCACCACACTCTCTTCCTACCTGCAGCCATAAAATTTCTGTTGTTTAAATCCTACATCTTAACACTAAGGTTGCTGTGGCTGTTTATGATCCAATCAGCAACCAGCTATCCTAAACAACTATGGTTACTCATTGAGCCCAGATCATGAGTACCCAAACCACCCACTGCATCACTAACTCTTCACAGGGGTCAGCAGGTAGGCACCGCTCCTTGTCGGTGTTTCACAGAAATAAGCTCAATAAACCTTCAGAACACTCAACAGTGAAGTCTGGTGTCCCAGACCCAACCACTCACATTCTCTCATCGGAGCCTTCAAATCTGCATACATCAGCTTCTTACTTTCAAATTTTTTATCTACTGAATCCTCAAATGGAACAGTTAACTCTATGAAATATATGATCTGTTTACTTTCTGTTTTTATCTACGCCCACCAGCAATTTCCAATCTCATGTTTCACCCCATCTACCAAATTGGAGCCTGCACACATTTTTAAAACCATTCCCCCTCACGCACAAACCTAACCATTTTATTACCACAGCCACTTGTCTCTAGGTGTTTGCTGTCCAACAAATATGCTAAAACCCTTAGCACCTGATTATGCCTCCATGTATACTGACCCTGTGACAAACTAACTTTACAAGCTGATAGAATATGCTTTAGCATGCCAGTCCCTTTACATAATCCACAACTAGGGTCTTCATCTACCCACTGTCCAAAATTTTGTGGTATTGGAAGGACGTTGTACACTCTCAGCAAAACCTTAATACGACTTGCCTCTATCTCTTGCCAGGAAATCTTCTGTTTCTCTAGATCCTCCCATCCAAGCCACTGGCATTGTTTTGCCTGTGACACTGCTGTTGCACACCTTGCCTCCTCTTCCTGATCGTGAATAAAACTGGTCATCATTTGCCTTCTCTCTGATGATGTGGCTTTTCTCTCTGATCACATCAGCTTTCCACGAATCACCTGACCCAAGGCTTCTAATCACTGAACAACTTAGGCACTTCCGGTATCCTATTGCTATGAACAATTGTTAGCATCAGTGCTTTAAAAAAAGATTTAAGATAAAATAGGTAGGGTCCAAGTACAATGTAATTTATTGTATACACTGTATTATCAGCATATAGATGTGACCAAATCATCTCTGAAGTTTCTCTCCTCTCCTGAAATGGTTTCATCTGTTCTCAGAAAAAAATGGCACAAGAAATAATGACTGATTTTTAAGAAAAGTTGTCTTCCCTAAATTACCTCTCTCTGTCTATTTCATCGTAAAAAATAACATTTTCCCTCCAAATGTTCTTATTTATATAACTTTCAACCTTGTGTTGAAATGTATTTGCTGCAGACATTTTGAAAACATATGAACCTATGTGTTTATTAAGGGTAGTTCTTATTTCTGGCAGCACAGTGTGTTGCTGTCTCACAGCTCCAAAGACCTGGACTTGTGGGTTTGAGCTACACCTTGAGTGATCTTTCTATGAGGAATTTGGTGTGTTTTCCCCATGTCTATGGGTTCCTCCAGGTGTGTGAGTGTGTGATGCCCTGTGATGACACACTGTCCAGAGTGGGCTCCTGCCTGGCGCCCAGTGATTTCAGTCAGACTCTGGACTGACAGTGACCATGAAGTGGATAAGTGGTTAAAGACATTGAATAAATGAATATATATTTCTTAATTAAGTGGCTTTATTCTTTTGTAGATTACATGCTAGAGGTTCGCATACAAAGAAAACATGTCCTAATAGCATTTATACCTTCATCATCTGAAAGAAACTCTGCTTTTACTGTTCCTTGCATTTCCAAATTAGAAAAATCAAACTTGTATAAAACAACTAATGACCCAAACCACTTAACTATATTTCATACTGACCACACTTAATTGTTATTCATGTTATACACCCCTACTTTGTTAACATGTTCACACATTGCTTTTTTTAGGCTTGAAAAATTAACAGTCAACAGCATGGCTGAAAAATTTCTAGTTTTATCTTCAATGTTCAAAAATCAAACAGGCAAATTCTTCCATTTTACACCAGGGGTGTCATGTCATAAACCTACGAAATGCCCCAATCTGGTGGTACTGGAATTTAGTGAATGGCTAAGTGAATATAATTACCTTTTTAAGGATCTGTGAAAACTTTGTTGGATGTAAGCCACTTTTAGTTATTTAATGGATTTAGCTTTCTTGGAAATAACTTCTAATTATGTAATTTTTTATGAGAAAACGATTTTTAAAAAAGTTATATACTATATATATTTGTGTGTGTTTGGGGAGTGTTAATCTTTTCATAACAAATAAATCTTTATGCTGTATTACTAGAACCAAGACTGGCCTACAACCGCAGTATTTCCATCCCTGTGACAAGGGTCACAGAAGTGAACTGCTTCAGCTTCATGTGACTTAGTGAAAAGCACGTGTTTACCCACATCCTCAGTATGATAGCTATAGCGAGAAATCTACAGAAGGAAACTGGGTATAGCCTTAACCACGAAAGTGAAAAGTGATTAAAAAATAAATAAATTAAATCACATTTATACACATAATGAACTTTAAGTAAATCTATATTTATTTCAGTCACCACTGATTTGCAAAGAAAAGTTTTTTACTCTTTTTTTATTTATATATTTTGGTGCATAAATTCTAGAATATTTCAGTCACAACAAAAGCCTACCTGACACTCAGACTTGCCTTAAAGCCTGTTATTTGCTAAAGAACATAATAGGATAATGAAACATAGCCTTGTCAAACTTTAGCTGTTTAGTACATGACTGACAATGTTTACATTAGCTAGGTTGACCAACATGATATAGCCTACTGGGCATGCTAAAATATTTAATGAAAACAAAACATACACCATATTTTTAAAAATTGTATTTAACACTGACTTCTTGTAAACACACAGTGTAAACCTAAACACAGTGTATGTCCATGGGTATCAGAAGCCCCTTGTTGTCACTTGCTAATATAATGACTCTTTCCTCTTTCCTGTTACCTCAATCAATATTTATGTATAATCCTTTTATCCAGTGTCTCAGGAGACTTGATTCATAACAACGAAACAACAGTGTTTCCTGCCATTGTTACCTACAGTGTAGTCACTGAGATAACATTTCCCTGATATAGTATTGCTTATATATAGAGCATCACATCGTGTGTTCACACCACATTAATTCAGAGAAAGACCTATCACAGGGGAAATAAATTTACCTTAATAATAGAATTCAAAAACTTTTACATCAGTGCTTCTATTTTTAAATTCTTTGCTTATTGAGGATACATGTAGTTTCATATATATATATATATATATATATATATATATATATACATTTTTTTTGCAGCACACAATACAGTACATAAGTAAACAGGTGTGTTATTATTTTTGGTTGGTGGAGTATTAGTAATCCAGGAGAGGCACTGAAGTGTTTAAAAATTTCTGCAGCACTGCTGTGTCTGATCCACCTGTAAAAGTGCAAAACTATACTCAGCCACTTTGCCAGTGTGTGTATCAGTCAAAGTATGTCAAGTATATCATTCCCCTCTATCCTATAACTGTCACTGAGCATGGTGAATTTAGATTTATTTGCAAATGCACAAGTGTAATTTAATAATGTTACATATAGCATTTTGATGAAGGAAAATTAGTTATGTTGCTGTTTATATATATATATATATATATATAAGTGGTGTCACAGTCACACAGCTCCAGGGACCTAGAAGTTGTGGGTTCGAGTCCCGCTCCGGGTGACTGTCTGTGAAGAGTCGGTGTGTTCTCCCCGTGTCCGCGTGGGTTTCCTCCGGGTGCCCCCAATTTCCTCCCACAGTCCAAAAACACACGTTTGTAGGTGGATTGTCTGTAGTTGTGAGTGTGTGTGACTTTTGATGACTCAAAAGTGTCCATAGGTGTGAGTGAATGTGTGATTGTGTGTGTTGCCCTGTGAATGACTGGCGCCCCCTCCAGCGTGTATTCCCGCCTTACGCCCAATCATTCCAGGTAGGCTCTGGACCCACCGCGACCCTGAACTGGATAAGCGGTTACAGATAATGAATGAATGAATATATATATATGTTTTATATATATTTATTAATTAAACCAATTTATTTATTTAAAATTTGCCATTTCTTTTTTGTATAGCTGTATTCCTCTAGAGTCTTCAAACAAGACTCTGCCGTATTCAATCCAAATAAATGGCCATGATAAATTGTGAAAGTATTGTGATATTATTATTGAAAGACAAATGTTTTAAAAGATTTTTTTTTTATCCTTACAAGCACAGAGAACTGCCAGTGTTCCTAGCTCTTCTTCCAAATCACAGTTTATCAGATTGGCCAAACTCCACCCCTTTCTTGAAGTCTGGCTGAACTTCAAAACACTACAGACTACACATTTCCACAAACTTGCTTACTTTTGATTTGTACACTATAATACCAAAAGCTTATGGACACCAGCTCATTTCTCTGAATGGCTGTTTATCAGTGGGATTTGCTCCTTTTATCCTCCTAGTAGCAACAACCTTTACTATTTTGGGAAGGCTATACCAAGACATTTTACTACATATTTGATCACATTCAATTATGAGAGCAATAGTGAATAGTGAAGTGTGAAGTATTTATGATGTTAAATTATTAAATTATTAGTTCAGAAACGCCATTTAAAGTCAGAATTCCAAGTCTTACAATCCTTACAGAGCCTAGCTTGTTTACTGTAATGTCTGCAGTACATTAATGATGAATCCATTACACCAACTAATGTGTCACATACCACACAAAATCCTTTGTAGTCAGGGGTCACCAAAAATATATTATAGAGCAAAATCACACAATGCTATTGATTACAACCATACAGCATTTAGGTCTATACCTAACCTATACCTTTAGGACTAATATTAAAGGCATAGACCACACAGTAAATTCACCAGTGTTAAATTAACACTGTTAGTGTAATAATTTAACACTCTCAGTGTTAAGTTAACACTAATAGTGTTGATTTAACACTAATGAATTTACTGTGCACCCAATAATCAAAATCTGTCAGCAGTTTTCTTGCCCTGAAAATGAAATTCTCCCTCTTCTTTCTGACCTGCTTCTATTTCCTTTTTACAATAGCACATATATCTCACAATTATGACTGCTTAAGGACTACATGATAACCACAGAAAATATAGGCTGATGCAGACTATCTCTAATAATAATACTTTATTCTTATATAGAGTTTTTTTCCAAAGACACTTACATTCTTTCATTCATTATCTGTAACCACTTATCCAATTCAGGGTCGCAATGGGTCCAGAGCCTACCTGGAATCATTGGGCATCATTGGGAATATACCCTGGAGGGGGCGCCAGTCCTTCACAGGGCAACACAAACACGTTCATTCACACACTCACGGACACTTTTGAGTCGCCAATCCACCTACCAACGTGTGTTTTTGGACCATGGGAGGAAACCCATGCAGACACGGGGAGAACACACCAACCTCACAGAGGAGCAGGAATCAAACTTCCAGGTCCCTGGAGCTGTGTGACTGCGACACTACCTGCTGCGCCACCGTGCCACCCAAGACACTTAGAATCAAGAGTAAATAAAGAGAGAGGTAGAGACACTTAGCACAATATAGATAATACAAGTTCAGTAGTTAGGAGGAACCACACATAGCTGTAGCAGAGTCAGTGATAATTAATTATTATTTAATTAATAATCCATTATTTAATTCATTTTGTTAAGCTCCAGGGTTGGGAGCCATTAAATAATATGTAGTGTCTTTACCTGTCCAGTTTTAGCTTGGACAAGTGGGTCATCATATTGAACTTTACATGTACATACAATATATGAATTAGCTAGAATTAATTATTATTAATTAATTATCATGCTTATTGACCCGCTGTAGGTTCTTGGCTCCGAAATTGAATCTTAACCAAAAGAAAAAATTCCATACATGAAAGGTCTACACATAAACAAATAACCAAGGACTGGTTTTCTTATACAACAGTTTATTGAAGATAACTTGTTTATTAAAGATAATATCAAATAACTAATATTGATTATACACTCATATAATGAAATGGATTACAGCTATACATAAAGGAGACTGGGCGGCACAGTGGTGCAGCAGGTAGTGTCACACAGGGACCTGGAGGTTGTGGGTTCGAGTCCCGCTCCAGGTAACTGTCTGTGAGGAGTTTGGTGTGTTCACCCCATATCGGCGTGGGTTTTCTCCGGGTGCTCTGGTTTCCTCCCACAGTCCAAAAACACACGTTGTTGTGTGTGTGACTTCCTGTGAAGGACTGGCACCCCCTCCAGCGTGTCTTCCCACCTTGGGTACAATGATTCCGGCTAGGCTCCGGACACACCGTGAACCTGAATTAGATAAGCGGTTTCAGACAATGAATGAATGAATAAGGGAGATTAATATATGAGGGTATTTCTCTATGATAATTCCCCTAAATTCTAAAAAGGGTGCATGTGGGGATTCTCCTTCGCTGGGTCTGCTTCCTTGTGAAAGCCACATAAATGCATGTCTCTCCTGGACATTTGCTCAGAGATGCCACCTCAGAAGGTGATCATTCTGACGGTGCATGTGGGGGTTCTCCTCCACAATCCTGAAGCTCCGGTTCCACGCTTCAGGACTCGGAGATCAGGACTGAGTCTCTTTCATGCTCAGGGCTTAGAGTTGAGCTTTGTTGGATTGAACTTTATCTTTCTAAATTTTCTAATAGAAATAAAGATAAAATTTCTGTTGGAATTAGCTCTTAGCTGAGCTTCCAGACTGGAAAATTTCTCCTTTATTCCACCCCTCCTTTTTCCTTCTCTCTCTCTACATTTTCTTTCTCTGTTCTGGGTTTGTTCTGCCTGGACTGAAATGTTGAAGAGCTGGAGAGTGAGAGCCAAGCCTAAGAGAAAATCTGAGAGAGAGATCCGCGACACTGGTTTTAAACCAGGTTTTAGGAATCCCGCCTTGAAGGCTTGATTGGTTCTCAAGGATTGAGGATTGGAGCATCACTTGCCTCTTATTAGATGTTCTTTTAGACTAGAACCTCCTTTAAGCAGTGACATCACATATAATTTACGACATTTGACAAGACAACGACTTTGGGAGAAAGGCTTCTGATGGTTATTGGTGATTAAAGACCTGACGCCCTGCTGATTAATCAGGGCACAAGCTTCTGTGGGTTTTTTTTCTAGCCCCACCTACAATAGTTTTCACCAACCTCCTCTAGTCCTCACCATTGTAGAGTCGGGTGAAATGGGGATAAGAAAGTAGGCAGAGAAACAAGTAAACTACAATCTGTAATTGTAGAACTACAAAGTGCTTCTGTATGGTCATCTGAGGTGATAAAATGGAAAATGAGTGTAGATGTTTATAATCCAGTGATTGTACAGTGTAAAAATACTAGAGGATTACAACCATCTCATGTCCAATAGGAAGCATGCCTGGGAATATATTCTAAGTCATTTACAATGACCTCCTATTTGTGAGCTTCAGTCTCGTGTTGTTCCATGTGGAGTTAATGCTTTCCGGCTTGGCTCAAGTGGTTGTGCATAGCTGGATGCTGAGGACACTTTCTGTGGCTTTGGCAAATTTCTGACTCACTGAGCCCTGTGAAACTCTGTATTCCTCATCAGTCTGCCAGATCTCTGGACGAGGACAAGGACTCACATTGGATGTTTCTCTTACCAGGTAGTACACTTTTCTAGTTTCTTATTTTCTTTGTCTTATGTTTGTGGCTCAATTTGGTCATCTTGCAGCTGTAAGTATGTCTGGCTCTACAGTGTGTTTGTATTAGAGGAAAGGGAATACATTCTCTTCATTCTACTCTGTATTCTCCAGAGTAAACATGTAATCCATTTGGAGTGCATTAGGGCTTATGAGAGAAAGCACTTTATCCAAAGTGTCTGAAGTTTTAACATCAGTCTTTCACACTGGGCTTTTGGGCTATGATTTTGGTTAATATGTATAAATATATACACAAGATTCTATTTTGCTTAGAATGTTAGCAAAGATTTAACAGAGAAGCTGCTTTGTCACTTTCAGTATAACTCACTGTTTTCCCAAGAAATCCATTCATACAAATGGAATGAACCTGAATAATGACTATCACTAAGTACAAAACACTAGCCTTACACTTATCCTTAATGTATGAGGAACTGTTTTTTTACATTTTTACATTTACATAAATTTACATTGTCTCAAAATGTTTTAAATAAGTATAACAAAGAAATGGAGAAAGAGCAAATCTTGAGCCTCTTCCAAGGACGTGTGGGGACGCACCCTAGCATGAGTCAGGAAATGGAGGACAGCTGTGTTTTGTTCACTTGACCAAATGAACACTTGGTTGCTAAGTGGCTGTTGCATTAAAGCAGCTGAGGGAAGGTGCCCTGCTGCAGACCAAGCAGCAATGTAGATCCACATCTGTCAGCAGTTCTATATTTGTGTAAATGTTTTCTTCAAGCAAGAAAATCACAAGAGGAAGTCTTGAGTTACACTGAGTTAAATGTGCTTTAAAAGTAGACACAACCCCACAGAATATTATGAGGAAGCATATTATTATAAAAATCTCTCACAATAACAGACTTTCTAACCATACTTTATCATTGTTTATAAGAACAATGACTTAGAAAGAAGAATGACTAAGAACCTAAGTCTGTTCATTTTATCATTGCAGAAGTGCTCTGGACTATTTCCAGCTAATGCATGGAATGACTCAAGAACGCCATGCTTTGTAGGAATGGCACTTTGCATTAATGACACAGTGGGACCTTGATTAATGGATTCATTCACAAATATACAACCAGCTTTTAAAAAAGAATTTGGCAGGTAAACATTTACACACTGTTCAGCTGAGATGTAACCTATTTTGACATATGAAGGCAGAAAAATCAACCTAACTATAGCAAAGACCAAGAGAACCGCAGTTAATAAAACCTTAAATATTTCCACAACATAACAAATTGTGAGGCAGTTGGTAAAATAAGAGAAACACGAGCCAGTCCGTACTGTGAAGGGTTATATTACAAAGAGTATTTTAAAGCTAGAGATAATTTTACATAATATTTTACCAATTTTGACACAGATTCTTTCATTTCAGGTTCACATATGTACAGATGAACCTTTCTAGATGACGCCTCTGCTCTTTGCTGTCTGTAGTCCTGTGCTCCAAGGAAGATGACTGTATTGGGCCATACAGGCTGTGTGGTGCTGTACTGTGTCCTGGGTCTGGTCATGCCAAGGCTGTTGCGTGGAGAGTTCACACTGGCCTTTGTGCGTGAGGACAGTCTCCTTATTTGCCTGTGCTCACAGGACCTGGTGGCATGCAGTGTCATTAACTCCAGCGAGTGTTACTGTGATGACAGACCTCTTTTTACACTGGAGCAGGTAGTGTTTCTATAAAGATATGAAATTTACACTCCTAAGCTGTGTACATGTGTAATTGTTGAGTCTATCATCAGGAGATCCCAAGCATACAAGGGAACATTATTGGCTTTGCCCTCTCTGGGGTGGTGGCCCCTCTCATACATTTCATTCTCCAGTGAAAGAGCCTGTTTGCTGACTTTGGGTGTTTTCACACATGCACTTTAAATTGGTTAACAAATTAAATCGGACTCTGGTTCAATTACATCTTTGGTGCGGGTGCAGGTGTAATATCAGGTGAACTCCTCAGGTTTGTGCTAAATGGTTCCTGTAGCCAGGTGTGCTTTGCATTATACATGACTCCACAACACAGGAGATTCTTCCTGTATGAACTTTCTTGCTCCCGCCCCATACAAGTCTAAACAAAACAGAGCACACAAACTGTAGGTGTGAAAACACCCTTAATTAGCAGAGCTGGTATGGCACAGTGTTGCAGCAGAGTTTATGTTTGTCATGCTCTGTCTTCATCAGTGGTCAATCGACCCTGCGCACTGGATGCTTTTGGCTGGATAATTTTGGTTGGAGGAGTGTTTACTTTCCAGAACTGGCAAACTCCAGAAGCACTGCTGTGTTTGATCCATTTGTAATAGCACAACACTACTCAGAGAGGCAGAAAGAAAGAAAACCTCCAGGCTTAGAACATTATTTCAGTCAATAATGAGTCTCTAAAATGTTCATTAAACACAAATCTTAGCACATGGATAATTGAGGGATCCTCCACAGAAGAAACAAAAACATATCCTCTTTAAAACCCCCTTAGCTTCCCACTGTGAGCCTGGGAAACCTGAAAGATGCGGAAACACCTGACTCCAGTTTTGTTTGAAGTGGTTCACAGATAAAAGATCTGTGTGCACAAAAAATAATGAAAAACTAAAAATCCAGATATAGTACAGGTTCAAACAATTCATGCCAGTTCTCCCTCCCTCTCTCCACACATGCTCTATTCATTCTAGTTTATATCTATATCTGTTATCTGACTGGATGTTCTTTTCATCGTTTTACAGATTAGAAGAGAAGTAGGTATGTACATTATGTAGGAAAAAGACAAAATGGCAGTTTTTTAATTTTTTAAAGTTATTACAATGAAAACTAACTACAATGGACGTCAACTATCAACAACCTATTGTAAAGCTTAATAGTTACCAAAAAAGTCATAAAGTTATTGATATCGGCTAATACATAACATTCAATGTCAGTATCAGAATCAGAAAAGAAAAAGTTGTATTGCTCCACATCTAGTAATTAAGCAATATTTACCAGTTATCTATTATATATCACCCTCCTCTCCTACCAAACGAAGATGGTAAGACATGACTATCAAAAGGTTCAATAGGACGGGCGAACAATGTAGATGCGTTTCCCTGTGGCTCTGAGAGAATATGGCTTAAACTAACTTTTAATTTTCACAAGGACTTGTTCTTCTACACAGGGGTTGTTTTGGGTACACTCTGGAAGTTGTTATCTACTCGTAGTAAGTCTAACACCGTATTTACATTACTTCGCCATGTTGATGCACCGCAACATATCCCATTCATTTTCAATGGGAAGCGTTGGTTCAATCAGAGGTGACCGCACGGTGCATAATAGGTACGGCATGACGATATCGGGGGATGTATTGCGCCGAAAAGTTGAACAGAGACGAAATTTATGCAAGGCCCCAGGGTATTTCTGAAGCTGAGAGGACTTAAGAACTGGATTTTCTTTTTGTTTTGTTTTTTAATTTTGGGGTTTTGTTCATTATTTAGTCAGTCAATGTAAATCTCAGGTTCTGTGTAGACAAAATACTTTTTCCATCATTTCAAATACTGATAAAAAAACTAGACATAAGGGAGGTGAACTTAATTTTATTAGCTGGAATTGTAGAGGTCTTAACTCTCCAATGAAGCATGCTAAATTTTTCCAATACCTTTTACATGTTGGTGCTCAGGTAGTTTTTCTCCAAGAAACTCATCTGCAGACATCTGACATATCTAAGTTTAAAACTGGTTGGATCAGACGGTCCTTCCACTCTCCCTTTAGTCGTAAAGCAAGGGGTGTGGCAATTTTACTGCAGAAATCAGTTCCCTTCTCCTTCTCAAATATGATCTCAGACTGCAATGGGTGATACCTTATTTTTACTGGTAAATTATATAATATCCCAGTACATTTTAGTAAATGTGTATGCTCCAAATTGGGATAATGATGAGTTTAGATAGCTTTTATTCAACATTCCAGAAATTGTTGTAGAAAACCATTTTATTACTTTGTGTTTGTTGACAAATATCCTTAAATTATGATTAGTTAAATTAGCATACTCATTGTGTGAAATCCTGTACCCTATATGCATTTATATGAATGACTAACCAGCATTTACATTATGAATTACTTACACATGTAGTTAAACATTAACTAACTCATATGATAATTACTCCTAAAGACATATTATAAGCTAACTTCACTATATGGCATGATAACTTGAGATTTACACATTTTTAATTCTTAACGTCTAACCTTGAACAGATGTGCACTCCAGGATTGTAACACACTGACATCATAGTGTTGGTCATGGAGGCGCTGATCTGTAGCTATTTGTGGCCTTGAAGTGTATATTTCTGACTCCCTAAATTTTATTCTCTTGGGAAAAGAGTGCTGAGAGAAAAGAGGCCCATTGTCAGCCTGGCCAGATAATGAATGTCTTCAGGGTCACAACAGGCACCTGAATTTTGCACGTGAAGAGCTGAGTACTAACACGTGAAATTATGCATAATAATATACGCTAATCAGCCAGAAACGCCTCACCACCAGGCTATACGTCATCTGGGGTATAACTGTTGAAGTCAGATCATGTGAGCTTCAGAGCTTCACTTGGGAGGGGTATCACACTGTTCTCAATGTGTTAAGTTCTCCTGGATCCAGTATTTGGTAAATAAATACTTTGATTTGCTTTGAACTTCACTCGACTGGTGTCTGCGACTCTCTCGTAACGGACACGCCTCCCCCCAAGAGGGAGGGTGTATTTTGGACCTTTTTGTTATTTTCTCATGAGTTGGTAAATTTTAAATACTTTGAGAACGGTCCAAAGAAACATTTTTATCTTCAATCTGTATTAACATTCTCTGGTATTGGGTGGAGGTCTGTTGGTTTGACCCTGTGCTGAATCACTCTTCCAGTAGAACTAAAGCTCTATCTAAATCTGCAAGTGCTATTGGGATATTTATTTATGAGGCCATTTGCTATCTCAGATATTTGGCACTTCCCTAATCCTAAGGTCAGCCTTTTCCTTTTTTTCTCAGGTACATAGCATCTTTACTCGCATTGACTACTTTCTGGAAGACAATAGGATTATTCACACTGTGACTTCCAGGATATGTAATACTTTTCTCATTTGAGGTTCCTTTGTTAGATCCAAATTCAGAAAGAAAAATAGATGAACCAATAACTATTGAGAATCTTTCTTCAGCATTGAAACTTACTGAATATGTTTAATAAATCACTGGAATTAGGCAGAATCCCTGTAACTCTTAATCAAGCTATAATTTCTCTCATCCTTAAGAAAGATAAAGATGCTCTTGACTCTTATACTTATCACCCAATTAGTTTATTTAATGCAGACTTTAAACTATTATCCAAAACTCTTGTTTCATGTCTAGAAACAGTGTTACCAACTATTAATTCTCTTGATTAGATGGGCTTTATTAAAAATAGTCTCTTTTTTTTTTTAAGATGCCTATTCAATATAATATATACTTCCTCTAGTTCTAATTCTCCTGAAGCGTTATTATCTACTGATGCGAAAAATGCTTTTGACAGGTTGGAATGGATTAATCTTTTTTATACTTTGAAGAGATTAGGATTTGGCGAGTCTTTTATTTTGTGAATTTGGTTAATGCTTCACCTAAGGCAGCTGTAAGGAATAACAATACACAGTCAGACTGTTTCCCCCTCCATCACTCTTCTCACCAAGGGTGCCCATTAAGCTCTTTGCTATTTTCTCTGGCCATTGAACCCTTATCAGTAGCTTTTCGCAGTAGAGTTCAAATAATGGGATTGTTAGAAAACATTCATTCATTCATTCATTCATTCATTATCTGTAATCTGGGCCACGGTGGGTCTAGAGCCTACCTGGAATCATTGGGCGCAAGGCAGGAATACACCCTGGAGGGGGCACCAGTCCTTCACAGGGCAACACAGACACACACACATTCACTCACACACTCACACCTACGGACACTTTTGAGTCGCCAATCCACCTACTAACGTGTGTTTTTGGACTGTGGGACGAAACCAGAGCACCCGGAGGAAATCCATGCGGACACGGGGAGAACACACCAACTCCAGTCACCCAGAGCGGGAATCGAACCCACAACCTCCAGGTCCCTGGAGCTGTGTGACTGCGACACTACCTGCTACATGCAGATGATTTACTTCTATTAGTCTCTAATCTTCAATCATCAATCCCAGCTTCTCTTACCACACTAATTTGCTTTCATTTCAAGTTAAATTTCAAAAAGGGTGTGCTGTTTCCTCTTAACGATCCAGCATGCGAATATTCTTTTGATTTACCATTTAAATTTGCCCAGCACAGCATAATATATTTAGGGTTGCAAGTAACTGTTGACTTTAGGGATCTCTATATGGCTGATTTTGCCCCACTTTTGGCTCAGATTAAAGATGATCGGGTTCGGTGGTCAGTATTAAAATTATACTTTGCTGCTCGAACTAAGTTAAAATGAAGGTCCTGCCTATGTTTCTTTATTAGAATGTATACCAAATTTCCTACCCCAGAGACTCTTCAACATTCTGGACTCTCTCATTTTGCAATTTATTTGGGACAAAAAATTACATAGGCTTTGCCTAACTGTAGATTTTACTACTGGCACCGAACTTGAGGATTATACAATATTGGCTCCAACACAGTCTTCTCTCAAGTCCTCCTATCTGGCTTAAAATGGAAGTCTTATCTTGTAGACCTGCATCTCTGGTTGCATTTGTCTGCGCCTCAGTCAAGGGTCCCCACCTGATTTACAAAAAAAGGTGGTAGGTATAATTTTGGGCTGCAGATTTTTTTTCCAACTGAGCCCTAATAGCAAATCCCTCATTTTCTTTATCACAAGTAGAAGGGCATTTACTACATGGAGCACCCTATGTGTCAGATCATTTAAGGATTTATATATAGACAACAACGTTGCCTCTTTTAAAAGTTGGTGGATACATTTTCTGTACCTAGTTTTAGGTATTTACAAATGCATAGCTTTATTAAGGATATCAGTCTATAATTTCCCAGTCTACCTGGGGACACCCCTTTAGATAATTTTTTTAGTCCAGCTTCCTCTATGAAGGGGTAAATTACATATCTCTATGTGCAGATCCAGTCTTTGCGTTTAGCCTTTCTTGATACCATTAAGTCCATTTGGGAGTCAGAATTCAAGGAGGAAATTCCACCAGAACTGTGGGACGGTGCACTAAAGAAGATTCACAAAGCATCTATTTGTGCTAAATATGGCCTCGTCCAGTTCATCGGTTTCTTTTTGCAAAAGTTAGGCTTTCACATATTGTTAAAAACATTGATTCTAAACGTGACAGATGTCAGCAGGCTTTTGCAAACCATGTACACACATTTTGGTCCTGTCCCTCTTTGTACTTATATTGGCCTAACATTTATAATTCACTAACACTTATTATAGGGAATCTCATTGCCTTGTTTTGCTTTATTCCCTCATTGAGTTCCCATTCAACTGGGGAGGCTAAATGAGCTAGAAGTTTAATACTATTGAAATGGAAATCTCCTGCACCTCCCTCTCATACCATGTGGAATCAAGAAATGTGTTGTGTGGTAAAGCGAGAGAAAATGAGATGTAGTAGAGTAGGTTCCACCAATGGCGTACATTTGTTCTTGACCACACCCCATTGGCTGTTTTTTGTTGTTTTTTCCCACCTTTGCTCCATTATAAAATGACAATGTAAGAGAACTGAGAATTGGCACTTTGTTGTGCTGTTAATTTCCTCTTATACATAGCTAAAGATGCTTTTAGTCTGCTGTTATTATGATGGACTCATTTCATTACCAAGTTTCACTCTGAGTGACATTTCTTTGAAAATAACTCCTTATGTCCACCTTCTTCTTTTTTGCTGCCCTCCTCATTCACTTTTGACACCCATGTGTCACCCACGATGTACCTGAGTCTTGCGCAGTAAGTCTCGCATATGACTGGAAAGTTTTCCTTCCAGTTTTGGTGCTGCTAACAATCAAACTACAGAGACTCACGTGAGAGCAAGCAAAGGCACAGCCAATCACACTGGCCATATGTGCTACGGGGCAGTAGGACTTGAGTAGAGAACGTTATTTAAACCTTTTTGCACCTCTGGGTTAATGAGACGTTGACAGATCTTTTTCTTTTTTTTTTTGGAGATCAAATTATTTGTGTGGACAATTAAATAATCGCTGGATATTGGTGGGGACACGTCACCTCTGTCCATGCTAATTCTATGCCCTTGGGTTTCACACAGACATAGGGCCCACCCCACTCTCTTCCTACCTGCAGCCACAAAATTCCTGATGAATCCTACATCTCAACATTAATGTTGCTGTGGCTGTTTATGATCTGATCTGCAACCAGCTATCATTAGTCATTGAGCCCAGCCCAGGAGTACCCAAACCAGCCACTGTATCACTAGCTCTTCGCAGAGTCTTCTCTTGTTGGTGTTTTGCTGAATTAAGCCCAATACACCTCCAGAACGCTCAACAGTGAAGTCTGGCATCCCAGACCCACACCTCACCAAGTCAGCTTTACAGTCCTACTTTACCCTTTACTATCAACAACCGTAAATCCACACTGGCCTTCCTGGTGACTAAGGCTGTACCTAGCCCCAATGGCACCGTTAATGCATGCTCAGTGCCACCAGTTCCATGTGAACTTTACATGCTATATTCACACAATCACAATATCAGTTCTTATTATAGTGTTATAGATCATTTTGTGTCTTAATTGACTGACTCTTGCAATTGAGTTTGACTTTAATATTAGTATACTATTATTTATTTCAGGATTTTAACGTTTTTGTATTTTTTTTATGACTTCTTTGCACCATTTGTATTACTTGACAAAAATCAAATAAATAGATTGTTAAAAAAAAGGATGGTAACACATGAGGAGAATATACAGGAAGGGAGAAGTGTATAGTTTTCCATGCTGTAACAATCTAGTTTATTGATGTAACTTTAAAGGAGAGGGCAAAATCATATTTAACTTTCAGGTTAATGTAACAGAATTCTACCCTAAATTAATTTTGAATTGCTTTTATCGTTGATGCATGATAAATATTTGACGCTGTGTCAAAAGCAGCTGGCATTTTAGGCTATGTTAAATAATAAAAGATGGTGCTTTGGTAAATTGTTGTGGTCCAACAGTGACAATATGTGATCCAACAGATGCCTGCTCTTGGCTTTGCTAATCGTGTCTCTGGATTCTCCCTTGGCAGCAGGCTCATGGCCCTGGCACAGTATACTACAAGCGTCTTACTGTGTGGTACACGTCATCCCTCAATGTGGCTCGACTGCTGAACAACTCTGAGATTCGTCACCTGGCACTTTTCAAATGCGACTCCACTGTGGATGAGCTGCTGCCCTTCGACCACTTCTCTGTGCGGAGGCTTGAGAGACTGAGCGTCTCATTTCCATTACGGAGGTCTGGCCAGAGTCAGGACGTGGTGTTAGGCAGAGACATGGGTGCACCTTACCATGAGGAAGCGAGAATTGCCATCATTCACAGAGCTGTGTTGGCAGGAAATACTGGATTTAAGGCCTACACTGTGAGGACAGAGGTGGACAGCAAGGGCATGGTGTCCTTTCCCAACATTTTTATGTCTCATGAAGGGCTTCCAGAGATGACTAGTATGTTTGTTACATTTGTATACTGATAGACCTTTTACAATGTGTCTGAATTCTGTTCAGATTACAATGATAATATCATATGTGTGTGTAAATGTTGCAGAGATCTGAGCTTGTGAACAATGAGAACAGTGGAACAGTGGCCAACACTCCTTGTGTCATGCTGAACACAGCCCCAGAAAGCATACAAACTAAGCACTTTCTTATTTTTTTTCTTCTATGTATTTATTTATATAACACATTGCAGGTGGCACCACCCAGCTAAACTACCAATACCATTTTATTTGAGACTCTGTGCTCTTTCTGAAGCTTCTTTAGTGCCGGGAATTAATTTTTTTTTTTTAATTCAGGAAACCAAACCACACACTGTAAAATGACCACAGAATGAGACAATCATAATGGGACGCTTTGGAATAGACACACATGAGCCTAAATTCCCCATTCCCCATTTCCCCCGTTTAGGCCAGAGGGGTCTAAAACCTGTGTTCTCTCAAACACACAATTTGGCATAACTGGAACGAATTGAAATCTCCCTTGTGGTTAAGAACTAATAATCTAACTTAATCACGCCAATGATCTAGTGGCAGTTTTTGCAATCAAACCCTCACAGAAATGCTGCGTTATGCCGGCTAAAGTCTTTACACGTAGCAGAAGCTGATATGACAGCAAATAATGCCTAATTTTCATATGGTGTTAGATAAAATGTAGAATAAGAAAATGTCCACATACTTTTGGTCATATAATGTATTACATGGTGAAAGAGTGTTGCCAGTAATTTAACTTTATTGAATGTTTTGATAGATTAATGTGCTGCTAAAATGACTGTTTGTCATAAGGCATGTCTATGCAACTTCCATTACTCACCAGTGTGTCTTCTAATGAAGACTTCAAAAATTGCAATGAATTTTTCTGTGTTAGTCATTCAAAGAAAGCTCATAACTCAGGCTTGGCTAATACAGTGCTGTTGTATTTCTACATTTTGACATTGAGCTGTGTGTGATTCAGTATCAGTACCTGACCTTACACATGTGGCTGAATACCACCAAATCCTTTAAACAACATTTTAGCATCCAGTGTAGAGCCTTTCCATAAAATGGAGACAAATATTCCATTTTGCACTTAGAAAGAAATGTTGGGTGAATAGGTGTCTACAAATTTTGGGGCATATTATACAGTGCCTTATTTAGTATCTGTCAGTAAATATCTAGTGCACTGTGACCCGATACCTTTCTATGTGAAGAATATTTAAGAAATTCTCTCACTGGTCACTTTATTAGAAACACTAACTAGCCACTATGATGGTGGTGCACAGTTAGAAACTGTAGCCCAGCTTACATCATGTACAGTTTACCCTTCATCAGTGATTTTCTGACCACAGAGCTTAGACAAACTGAATATTTTTGGATGGCCACCCTCAGTCTGGCAATAATACAGATGTATTAAAATTCCATCAACGCTTGTATCAGCGCTGAAGACCATAACTAAACTACCATAACCACTATGGTGGTTATGTCAGTGTCACTGTCGAGTGTTAAGGGTGATTCTCCAGCCAAATAATAGTGTCCCTGAGGTCAGATACTGACCGCTGACAGATAGCTAGCTGAGGTGAATATAGTGGATTTACCTGGATTCCAGAATGTCTAGACATTCTTTACAGCTTTACAACTAAGGAGTCTTTAAAGGTGCTAGGATGCTTAATTGTATTTATTCTCTAGTACAAATAAACTGCAAAATATAAAGAACATAAGTAATAAGTAGTTGTTTTAGCAAAGAGATCAGCACAAGTGTATTCTCAGAGAAACAAACCACAGTGCGTGTCTTTTCTGTTGTCGTCTTAGTAGTAGTTGTTGTCATGCTGCTGGCGGTCGCCTTATAGTACACTGGATTCAGGATGCATAGCCTCTGGTGGCCAGTTATGTGGACTACAGTAACAGGTTGACACCTACTACAAGGATTTTCAAAAATCGGTCTCTGAGAAAAATAGTTATAAACAATTTAACGGTTTCATTTAAATCAATTTTAACAGCCACACAAATATAAAATGAACATGAACCTAATTCTGCTCTCTTGTGCAGACTTTATATTACAATATTGTGACCTAGACTATGGTTAGCCTAGCTGCTGCTGTTTAAACTTTAATTCTAAATACTGTTAAGGGTGGTGTTAAGAAATGAATAAGCCAACAGAGTATCTTCATACATTTTTTTTCCTTTTTCTGTTATAATACATTCATTTTTGAATAAAATAAAAATATGAATAATAATATGATAAGAAAAGAGGAGATCCACTTCAAATTAAATATAATCACACTAAGTTAGGGTTACATATTCAGATGTATCAAAACAAACTATACATTGAAAGATATTAAAAGAAAGAATAAGTAAATAAATGCGTTGATAGCAATACCCTTTTTTGGAGACTTAGCCATGTAAGTTCTGTCAGTTTTTTTTTTCTATATTATATTTCAAAGTAAAATTCAGGATACAATTTGTTCCTGATTGGCTTTATTTATTTAATATTTAAATAAAATGAAAAAACAAACAAACAAACAAACAAAAAACACTTGGAAAGCCCACTCAGAATGTGCTTAAAATGTTTTTTAAAAATTCTATTTTTTTTTGTACCTCCAATTACCTGTTTGCACAATTAAATGGTTGAAAACCCAAGTGGAGTTTCTGTTCTATTTACAGTCTCTTGGAGTCAAAGCCTGTCTGCCCTGATGAACCATGTTTGTGTGCAGCAAGCCCACACTTACTGCTGTTATGCGTCAGTAAACCACAACAGAGCATGTCATGCGTCAGTTTCTTGTGTCACACGGCTATGTCTTGCAGCAGTGGCTCCATGCCACTGTGAAAAGTGAGCCAGTTTGCAACATAATGGCCCAGTGCCATGGAGTATTACACAACTTTGTTTGAGATATTTACTTAATTTTAAATATTTTATTACATATGTGAATGGGATATACAAATGATAGAGGGCTGAATGTCAACTGCCAGTAATATTGAAAAGTTCTTCTCAACAAGAAGACAGACAGACGTCACAAAAAACTGAAAAATGTTGCAATCCTTCAAAATAAACAGGAGGGAGAAAGTGCAAGAAAACCCAGCAATGAGATGCAAGTGAGCAATGTTGCTACTGGGCCAACCAAGAAAAAATCTAAATTAATCTAAATTTGTTAAATATTCCAGCAGGAATCAAGATGGTAAGTCAAAGTTTCATATTCATGTATAAATGATAGCAAATGAAGGTTTGAAGCCAGGAAATCTGCGTCATTCAACTAATCATCTTGGCAATCTGGCAGATAAAGCCTTGTGATTTGTTTCTGAGGAAGGCATAAGAAATGCCACATCATTTCAGGTGGCAAACGGGGTGTTTTCTTACAATGATAAACTGCAATTACCATCATTTATATTTGCATCCCATGTTGCACAACAAAAAGTGCCCAAAACGTTTTCTCACCATTTGCTAGATCTCATTCTAATATGTTTACACAACCCCAGTGTCTATGAATGACTGAAAAACCAAAGTGCCTCGGTATGCTAGGATTTCTCTCTCTCTCTCTCTGCTCACTGCCTCTGGAGTTATTTATACAACTGAGAGCACTCCATACTTTGAAAAGCACAAAATGAGATGAGGATATTGCTGTACTCCTGCACCATAGGTGGGTAAAGTTTTGGATTAGTTCATGTTGAAATGTCTCCAAATTTGGGAGACTTCTAACTGAATTAAAGTGCTACAAAATGACTTGTGTTACAAAAGACACTGAGCTTCTAAATGTAAACAAACCAGAGAGAACAGCATTTCACAATCATAGATGTCCCCTTTACATTGCGAAGACGGTTGTGGAAGAAAACTTCAGAAGACTGATAATTAAACAGATTCCTGTTATTGATAATGAGACATGGCAAAACGAAGAAATCACACAACAATCTAGAAAATCAAGACAGAAATGTTGCTATTTAGCTTGATGACAGCACTGATATTCCTGCATGCGCTACATTGTTGGTGAGGTAGGTTTTGGAAAGCAAATTTGTTGAGGACCTCTTTTGCTGTTTGACATTGCTCTTGAGCACAAGAATTTCGGACACCGCAAACTGATACCTTTTTATTCCAAAAGTCATTAATGCAGTGGCATTTGCAAATCAAAA